>NW_024412411.1:24852-63225 GCF_014898765.1 Herpailurus yagouaroundi
ATGGTGTGAAAACCAAACAAATTCGTGACCATGTCCTGAAAATGTTTTTCTCCAAAAAACATCTGGATCATTAGTGGATCTTTCTACAGACATTTTAGTTTGATTCAAAGTAGCAACATCAGTATAGTAAACCTTTATATCTTCTAGAAATATCTATGTTCAAAAAGTATTTAAATGCTCCAAAATATGAGGTGTTCGGCAACCATATTATACTTAATAAAAATGATTTGCAATTCATGTTAGAACCAACTTATCTTATGATGAGATTTCAAATTTTTTCTCTTATTCCTGTGGGGTTTTTTTCCTGTTGTTTACTCCTAGAGCTTCCCTTATGGCAACACTTAGACCAACATAAAAACAAATTGCAGAAAATAGCACAATTCCAGGTAACTTCCAAGACCGTGTCTCATATCAATATTCTAAAACTGGTAACCCAACCCATAACTATAGTTCTAGATATATATCTTTTGTAATATTTTTTTTGCATCCATATCTTGACAAATTTGGAATCACCCCCTATGTTTATCTACACTCTCTGCAATACTGGTAAATAAAGAAATAATGTAAAAGAGTGATAATAATATGAGCAACTCCAAAACTATATGGACATAGAATACAAACAGTGATGAATTTGTATAGGAAAAAAATACACTAAAAAGATTTATAGAAAAGTTAAGCCCATTCACCACTGTGTTTTTGTTTGTTTTTAAAAACAGTTTATTGAAGTATAATCCACATATAATAAACTTTCACATACATAAAGTATAAAACTTGGTAAATTTTGGCATATACACATGTATGAATCCATCACTGCAATTAAGAAAATGACCTTAACCATCATTCCCAAAATTTTCCTTATGCTCCCCTGTGACCAATCCCTCCTGACGCTCCTCACACCCCTGGCAGACCCCTAGGAACCACTGCTGTATTTTTTTCACTATGGAGTAGTTTGTATTCCCAAGAAGTTTAAAAAGTTGACTCATACAGTGCGTAACCCTTTTTGGTCTGTCTTCTTTAACTCACTAATACCCTATTTTCAGAAATGAAACTGTGATCAATACCTACATAGAATCAATTCTTCTAGAGGCACACATATTAACAATTTTACCCAATTAGAGTTTCACCCAAATTGAAAAATCATTCAACGACTGCATGTAGTAATTGCCTACTGCAAGTATCTTGAGTAGAAGACTTGTATCTTCTTTATATCTGTATCAACAATACATAGGGCAATCAATGCCTGAGACTTCTTAGAACCTCGGTAAATTGAATAATGAACAATTTAAACATTTTCCGGGTGTGGATCAATGTTTCAAAAGGACTCAATCTAGAGGCTTAATGTAATATGCAAAATCATTGTACGGAATATCTGCACGGAAGTGAGTTTATTCTGATATTCATGAGATAAACTAATAAGATAAACTTGAATGGATCATTATGTAATGCTGAAATAAAGTATGAACCAAACACAAAACTGGCATATGAGAAACTGACTCCCAAAATAGTGACTTCATATCTTTACTCTTTGGTGCTCCTGTGTCTACACACTTTCAACCTCTTTCAGGATGCTTCATCAACACGTTATCTGGTTTAATTTTCTTCATTCTACCTTCAAGACGGAACCAATAAGATGATTATTAAAAAGAAATGAGTTGGGGGGGTGCTTGGGTGGCTCAGTTGGTTAAGCATTCAACTCTCAATTTCAGCTCAGGTCATGATCTCAGAATCGTGACATTGAGCCCACGTCAGACTCCATGCCAGCATGGAGACTGCTTAAGATTCTATCTCTCCCTCTCCCTTTGTGCTTCCCCCTGCTTGTACACTCTCTCTCTCTCTCTCTAAAAAAAAAAAAAAAAAAAAAAAAAAAACAGGCAAGAAAACAAAAGAAAACAAAAGAAATGAGTAGACAGAGAGAACTTCTCAATCACCAATTACAGACTTATACAAAGTCAAATGAAGAAATAACTCAAAAAACATACAATTACAAAACTGGATGGGACATTAGCGTTCAACAGGCAAAGGTAGAGGATATTCTTGGAAATTCATGTTGAATCAAATAAGTGTGAGTCATAATATTCTTAATGTTTAATAAAATTTATGTAAACATGAAGTATATAAAATAAGAAATGGCAAATACCATGACAGAAGGAATAAAACACACTTGTTCACATCAGACAGGCAAAAAGAGATGCTTAATGCCATAATAAACACTTAAGTAACTCATTTTAATCCTGTATTAGAGCATTAGGTATTTCAGGAAATTGCATCATATTATGGCATTATTGTGGAATTATTGTGGAATAATTGATGAGGATGTTATCCCTCAAAGAGGATAAAATGACAAATATATGAATTTTTGAGAGATTATATACAAAAAGGATAAAGAAAGAGGATAACTATGTGATATTTCTGAAAAAGAAATAAAAAACTAATAGAATACGATGATAATATCATTATGATTAGGACTTTGTGTACAATGCTGAATAAAGCTATTGACAGTGGGCACCCTGTCATGTGTCTCAATCTAATGGAGAAATTTTAGTTTAACGGTCTTCAATACAGTATGAACTATAGGTATTTCATGGATACATTTAATTAGGTTAATGAGTTCTCTATTATTCCTATTTTGAGGAGGGTTTTATTTTGCATGCATATTCACTATTTTAATGTGCTTTCTCTGCAGCTATTGAAATGATATCATGACTTATTTATTTTGTTTACATGGGGAGTTATATTGACTGATTTTCCTTTTTGTTGTTTATCTAATATTTAATTGACACATACAATTATAACAACAAACATAACATGTGCATATTTTGATTTAGAGGAAAAAAGCTGACTGCCGACCAGCTCAAAATTCAGCTGGGGAGGGAAAGAGAGAAAGGCTGAGGGGAGACCAGCTCAGCTCCCTGGAGCATCAGGTGGTGTGTGCCTGGCAGGGCAAGGGTGGTGCCAAGTCCCATAGTTCACACCCGAAGTCACCTAAGAGCTGTGATTTTATTCTTATTTTGCAGATGATGGAAATGAGGCTCAGAAGAGTTAAAATAAGTGTCCAGAAGCACAAATAGGCCGAATTTGGGTGCTGGCTAAGAAGGGGCAAAGCTGTTTCCTTCCCAAAGTTGGCTCTTTCTCACCACATGCTGCTCAAATGACCTGCCAGGATTATTTCATGTACATTTTGCCTCTGGCATTTCATTTCTAATTGGAAATGAATTTCATTTCATTTCTAATTGGAATTGGTGCAGGAATGTCTGCACCAGTTAGCATATGGTTCAGACTCCAAGCAAAGGTAATTTTGCTCCTCTCAGGTATTTGATCCTCTCAGGAAATGAGAGCCCTATATTTTAGTGGTATCTAAATCTCCTTTTGCTATCCCTAGAGATGGTTTTTCAGAGCACAATGCCATCCCTCCTGCCCTCTTTGTTGAACGAACCCCAGTCCATTTATTGAGAGAACTTCCATGTGAAGCACAATAGCCTGGTCCAACTGATTTCAGGTATGCTCCCAGTCCTCACATGGGTCTGTTTGGTATTTTGGGTGCCTTTTAGTCCTGTTCCCAGACCACGCTTGTCCCATGCTGCACGTTTGGGAATATATCACCTTCTGAAGTTAGTATAAAGAAGATGTGACCCCAAAGTGGTGCTGCATGCAGTCACTGAGGAGCTGCTTCACTCCAAAGTTTGAGATTCCCTTTAACTGAGGGTTCCAAATAATTAGATGCAGATGCCAGGGTAACAGGCAACCACATGTACCAGCGCATGGGTTGAGATATATGTCACACTGACATATGCCTGATCTATGATGCAAGGAATGAGGGACTTACTCCAAAAGGCTTGAAATGAGAGCAAGAAGGGATTGCTTTCAGTTAGAGATGAACACAAAAATGGCACAGCCCAGGAATCAGACAGATGAACAAGAGAGTTTACTATACAATAAGCTCCTTACAGCTTCCAAACTTCCTCCCTACAAATTCCAAACACTATCCTCCCTGGGATCACTGAACTGAGTCTGGAAATCCTTTGAATCTCCATGGGATGGCCAAGAGTAAATAAGTGAAATAAATAAGAGGAGGCTATGCTTTCTTTTGTTTCCAATTTCCTTTCCTCAAAAACCATGGGTAAAGCTGGCCACTCCACTCAGGCAAGAAGTGGAGTCCTGTGCTAAGCAGTCCCCATTTTGTGTTCCATTTCTCTGCCATCCAGGTGAGCACAAGGAATCCCAATCTCTGGTAGTTTGAAACACAAGTGCACTGTTTGACCAAAAGAAGATATTTCAACATTGCCCTCTCCTGGCTGCACTAAATAGATCCGTCTCCTGGGACTTGACTAAGAAGTTAGTCTTGAGAAATGGTAGCTGTTCTCCTCCTCCTTTACCATAGGGAGTAAAAAATATCTTAGTATTTGCAAGAAGCTTATGAAGTTTGGTCATCAGGGAAAATTATGGTAGAAAACACAAATATTCCACTGCTGGGACCAGCAAAGAGCAACTTCTCTTGCTCCAGTCACTTCCCACTGCTGCTTCTGGATACTAAGTAAGTGGGTAGTTAGGAATGGGTACGAGCTTAACTGGGGATGAAAGTACACGTCTTGAAGTATGAGTACAAGTACAGTCAATGAATCTAGACTCCACTTGCGATACTACAAACCATGAAAGTAGAGAGTGCAAATATGTTTTTGATAGAGAATGACTTTGAAGTTTTAGGAACCACAATACAAGAACAGTCATGATAAAAATGAGAATCTGCTCGAGGAAATTGGGAGGTGGAGGAAGTTAGCAGCATGCTACCAGACAAGATGGTTAGACCAACAGATGTTTCACTAGAAAGAGAGCGGGTCATGAGTTATTTGAATGTTGTGCTGTTACATCTGAAGATAAAATAGGGGGACGGTGGTCATATGAGGAGACCTCCTCATATGAGGAGGTCTTCTTGAAAGTGAGCGTTGCACAGTAGATAGACGGGCATGAAAAGGACTCAGCACACTTATCGTCAGCTGCTTGGACCCCCCTAGTTTTGGGGGGTGATGTGGTAGAATAATCTCTAAATCATTCCAAGTTTAAAATTTCTGAGGAGAAATTAGGGTTGTTGGGGACCAGGGAAGAACTCAGATAATGTGTGGAGGCGACAACTTGTGCAAGTCATTGTCTAAGTCAGGCAATTAGTTGCCTGATTTAGATTGAGGAAACTAATCGCTGAAGCCACCTTTCTGCTCACACTTTAAAACAATAAAATTCATCCACACATAATCCTGTCAGCCCCACAACTGAACTATGGGTCGTTGCTGGTATACAGTCACTGGGAAGTGTGAAGTGTTCCCAGCAACAGTCTCTCTACTGCAATGAGAATTCTGTTTTGGAGGCTTCTCTTTCTGTCTCTGCTGCCTCTCAAGGCACTGCCACCTGAATGTACCTATGTGTTTGTCAATCATTTCCCTTGGAATCTCTGGGATAATTCTCAAAGAGCCCCACCCCCTCATATTTCTTTTTGTGTCAGCTTCTGTGGAAGGTAAAATATTAGAACTTTCTCTTCCCTTCAATGGTAAGCAGCCCCAATTTATATACAAGGATTGTGTCTGCCAACATTGCCTCCATATGGACACCTGGGCTCCCAAACTTGTTCGCTCAACCTTACCTCACATCACCTCAGCATCTTGCACATTGTTCTCATGGTAAGACAGCCAAGGTTTCTCTTTTACAGCAGGTAATCTTTAACCCTTTTAATTTTATTTATATAGTGAAACTGTCCTTCCTCTCTAATATGTGGAAGAAAGAGTGTGAAGAGCTGTGGGTGCTTATCTAACTACAGGGTTCATATTTAACACTTGTGTCCTGAATCAGAATTGCCACTGAAAGTTATGCAGCTGCCAATGTCTGTCTGGATGGAGTCTGAGTTCCACAGCAATGTCATATTGACAAATTCTTCAGTGAGAAGGAAGCTTAAGGTGAGGAGAGATCATTTTATTAACGGAGTCACAACCTTAGAAAGGGACCTGCAATCAAAGAAGTGCTGGTATGTTCTGCAGAAATACCCAGCTTTGCTAGTCTAAAGTGAATGGAGGAATGAGAGGAGAGAGAAAACAAGAGAAAAGTCAGGCTCAAGGCACACGGATTTTGATGTTTCTCTGTCTCAAGTTATCGTTTCAATTTTTTTTTCTAATTTCCGCGACAAGGTTAGAAGGAATCGAAGATGGAGTGGGGGAGGAAGGAGAACACCACTAAGCAGCCTGATCACGTTGACCCCATCATAGGCATGGTGTGCAAATACTCAGTTTTCACATTGTGGATATCACTGCGCATGGGTGGATGATGTTGCTGAGTGAACCTTTCCTTCGAAATTTTCTCATTCATTTAAAAATGATAAATAAGCTGATGTAGTTGTTTCTCCTATTTTTGTCATTCAGTAATTCTGTGACTGGATGAGAACAAGACATATCAGAGAACACAGCATCATAGTTTGGCAAACTTTTCCCCTTTGCTAAGGAGACCTCTGAATAACCATGCCTATTGCAAATGGCACCATGTTCATACCCTCTGTGCTGACTTTCATTGGGATCCCTGGTCTGGAAACTATTCAGTGTTGGATTGGGATTCCATTCTGTGTTATGTACATCATTGCTTTGGTGGGAAATTCTCTGCTTTTGATCATCATCAAATCTGAACCCAGTCTCCATGAACCTATGTATTTCTTTCTGGCCATGTTGGGAGCCACAGACATTGTACTTAGCACCAGCATTGTCCCCAAGATGCTTGGAATTTTTTGGTTCCACTTGCCAGAGATCTATTTTGATGTTTGCCTCTTTCAGATGTGGCTTATCCACACATTTCAAGGTATTGAATCGGGAGTCCTTTTGGCTATGGCTCTGGACCGCTATGTAGCAATCTGTTATCCACTGAGGCATGCTATCATATTCACTCGACAACTGGTCACACATATTGGAATTGGGGTGACCTTGCGGCCTGCCCTTTTGGTAATCCCATGCCTCTTGCTCATAAAGTGTCGTCTGAAACTTTACCAAACCAAGTTAATATCCCACACTTACTGTGAACACATGGCCCTTGTGAAGCTTGCCACTGAAGACGTTTCCATCAGTAAATTCTACGGTCTCCTTGGAGCTTTTGTTGTTGGTGGCCTGGACTTCCTTTTAATCACCCTCTCCTATGTACAAATATTTATCACTGTCTTTCACCTGTCCCAGAAAGAGGCACGTCTTAAGGCCTTTAATACATGTATTCCCCACATATGTATCTTCTTCCAATTCTATCTCCTTGCCTTTTTTTCCTTTTTCACTCACAGATCTGGATCTTCTATTCCATCATATGTACATATCATCTTGTCTAACCTTTACCTACTGGTTCCACCTTTCCTCAATCCCTTTGTATATGGGGTGAAGACCAAACACATTCGAGATAAGGCAGTAAAGATGTTGTGTTCCAAAGACCAGGCATGACGTTTGATGGAAATATTTCCTCCTATGGATTTAATGGTTCACCTAATGGGCCCATATGATCTGAAAGTCCAGTCAATAGTTTGGAGTATCATCATGTTTTATGAATAAATTAATAAACATATAAATGATTGTGTTAAAAATCCCATAGGATATTGACTTGGAGTTATAAGGAAATTAGAAGAAATTGAGGAAAACAGAAGATCAGATGAGATACTGGAAAACTAAATGCTTGGCTATAGGAAAAGTCAGAATGCATGATTTTCCTTACCACCTGAAGCTGGTCTGTGTCGAATAGACAAATCAAAGATCCTTCTGCAGGTTGTAGTGGGACACACTGATTCTTTTGTACTTAGAGCTCCAAGATCAGATTCTTTTATATAATATACAAGTCCCACTACGTTCTTTCTCCAACTATTCTAAAATCTTCTTTAGTGTTTACTTTGTCCAGTAAAAATTTATCCCTTGAATATCTCTTCCTTATATATAATCTGAACTTTGTTTGAAGTAAGTATCTATAAATATCTCCTTCTTCACAAAGCCTATCCTCATCAAGTAATTCATGCTATAATCAACTTGGTGCTTCTCATGACATCAAATATGTTTGCTCCAACAAATCTAGGACTAAGGCCATGCTTACACCATGGCTTATATTTATTGTTTTTAAGTGTTCATTTAATTTCTCACTTGCACAAAAGCAACATGAGAAATGCTCTGGCATTTGGTGATTTATTTTTTCAGTAACGTAAAGACAAGTTTTAGATTTAGATTAGAGACAACGTTATTCTAAACCTCTTTTCAATTATTTTCCCGATTCAATCAACAGTAACCCTTTGGCCTAAAAAACCTGGACAGAAATTCTGGAGGCTAGGATTCTCACGATATTTGTTTTCCAAGTATGTTTTTCTTTTTATAAAGCAAAATACATTTTGTTCTGCATTAAGATGCTCATATACTAATAGTATTTCATAGAGAAACTGCATTTTGCAAGTCCATCATAAATGAGGGCAGGTAGTCAAATATTTGTCAAGAATATCTTATACAAAAAGCAGATTTCAATTTGGTAGAGAAACAACTGCTGAAGAAGTCGGTTACGTGCTTGAGTTCTGGAGTCAAAATGACCTTGTTCGAAACTCTTATTTTGCCAGTTCCTAACTACAGGCGTTGGAGTACAATTTACTATCACACATTCAGCTGCCTAAAGTATAAATAAGGAAGAATAACATACATTTATTGGGAACTAGAGACATGATTGTCACTGTAATTTAATGGATACGTTTATGTAAGTAAGACCCTTCACATGGGGTTTGGGAACTGGTAGGTACTCAGTAGAGATTATTCTGGTTACCATGCTTATCTTCATTTTCCTTGTGAGAATCTGCATCATTCTTCTTGCCCTTGAGCTGAAATACTGAGCCACTGTTTTCAAACAGTTGTTAATATAACACTAAAATTAATTTAAAAATACAAATTAAAGCTTTATGTATGACCCAATCTGTCACTCTTTGTTCACCTGTACCTGTTGATCGAAGTGTTACTTGTACCTATATCTATTCCCATATTTATGGATCTATATCTATCCATTTTTTTATTTATACGTGTGTGTGATCAAGTTTATTAATTTTATGTCATTTTATCATTTCTATCCTTAGATTTATTCGCTTGTGTTTTCAGTTTTTGATAGAAGAGTGTTAAAATGTTCCATTATGAATGTGGATTAGTCTGTTTCCCTTGTTACAGCTGCTGATGTCTTTGATTTGCGTACTTTTAAGCTATGGGTAGGTAGGCACTTCCATTTATTGATGCATGAAGTTTTTAAAGAGATCTTCTTTGTTGATTGACCTTTTTATCACCGTGAAACACTTCCTTTCCTTAATAAGGCACTAAAGTCTCATGTGTGTTATTTTCTACTAACCTCTCATTTAGCTCAGTAATCCTGTCTTCTGCTCTCTGATTCAGCTTTCCTGAATTATCAGGTTTAACTCCTGTGCTTTAGCATTTTCTAATGTGCATTTGATTCATTCTCTCCCTCTCTCTCTCTCTCTCTCTCTCTATTTTAATTTAAATGTCTGGTATATTCTAATTTCCTGGTAAAATTCTTCAACTCTTCATTTTTAAGGATTAGTAAATTATTTATCATCGGTTCTTCTATTTCCTTGCACATATTAAGCATTGTTACCTTAAAAATCCTTGACTGCTATTTACAATAAATACAGCTGTGGAGGGGTCCGTTTCTATTGCTTTTCTCCTTGTTTTTGAACTCATGTTCTTGTCTCTTGCCATGTCTACCAGTTTCTCACTGGGTGTTTGACATTATATAGAAAAATCATGAAAGCCATGTAAAGTGATATTTCCTTCCAGGGATAATGCACATCTCGCTCTGTGGTAAGCCCCATATAGGATCTTTACCTTGACCTAGTCAAAATTTGGACTGAGTGGAAGCTGGTTGTACCACTGTATTAGCTGGTTTCACTTTTGCACCTATGGCTTGGCCCGTTCGGGCTTTCAACTGTGAGCTAGGGTGCAGCCCGCACCTTGCGCTGTAATCTTTGTGCGCCAAGGAAGGCAAGAGTACCGAAAACAACTCTGTCTTGTTCAAATGTTCCCTGCCCACTCTTTTGGCTTTCCAGTCCCACGCGGTTTCAGAGTTTAGCAAATATCTTGTCCCAAACCCAACACATTGCCAGTCTCAGGTCTCCGTTCCTCCACTGTCACCTGGAGAGAGATCCTTTGGTTTCCTACGTTTTTTCTTTTAGGCTCTGCCAGAATTCCAAACATCTGTTTTCTGACCCTCAAAACTGGCTGTATTGCCAGGAGCATCGTCCTTTTTGAGCAGACATAGCAGACGGCTCTCGGCAGATGCGGCTTCAGAAAGAGCGCTCTCTGTCCTCGGAAAGACTCCTCTCTGAAATTCTAACTTCTTCAGGATGTCTCTGATGCGTTTTAATTTCTTTTTACGTACTTTATTTACTTGTTCATCGAGTGAAATGTTGCCTTTAGATTCTCCCTCTTGCTCCTCTTGAGCTAAATAATAATTTAGATTTTATTTTCCACGAAATATGTTTTACTTACCTTATTTTTCCCTTTTTAATACCTTTTTTTGGTATGCTTAGAAAACTTTGCCAATCACAAAATTTATGTGTGGCTTTTAATATAAACAAAATTGTTTGTGATGCCTACGCGTATGAAAATTTAGTGGACAAGTTAAAATTATGCCATACCCCATGAAAAATCCCTATAGTTCTCTCCTTGGATAAACATATATGTTTTAAATTGAAACAATACCATTAATTGTATAAAACTCAAACAATTTAAAATGTTTTTTTCGTCCTTTATCCCTACTCCCTCATTAGAGTTAGTTAGTAAGTATGATATTCAGGCTTTTTTATACTAGAATATATGTAGAATTATTTTAAGTAAAAATGAGATTACATCAAGAATATTTTTCTGCATAGTTTTTCAGCTACTTATGAATAACAGAGAGAACTTTTAAAATCACAACTTTTGCACTTTTTCTATTTTTAAAATGCCAATGACGTTGAATGTTATAGAAGTACTACAATTCAATTAATACTTCTCTCTAAATGAATATGTTTGAAGCATATTAATGATGCAATGAACCTTTGCACGCATGTATGTATTTTCATAGCTGTGTAAGCAATTTTGGTGTATATATTAATAAACATAGAATTACAGTATAAATATATATATGGTCTATTTTTATTATTTGCTGCAGTTATGTTCTGTAAAGTCACTGAGTTCTGAACCATTTCTCTTTAGGAGACACACAAGCATCAAGTTGCTTTGAGCTCTGATCACATTTTCAATAACCATTTAATACGTAATCTGTGTGTGTGTTTCAATTTAAAGACACATTTTAATATATATCAAACACATTCAATACACATTTCTTACAAATAATACATTTCATGTGGCATTTCCCTGTAATAAACATTAACCAAGAAGGATTTCACCCTTTCTGACCTTGGATAATGGATCTGTAGATTCCTTTGGATTTCACACTTGCAACAGTGCCATCCACTACATTTTATTTAATTGATCATAATACCATGAATTCACAAACTTAGTCAACTTTCCATTCTCTCCATAGTTTCATCACACACTCTAGACGTTGCCCTAGCAATTGGAGGAGCAACCTCATGCACAGATTGGTAAAACTCTTCTTCCTTTTTCTGGATGTTCAGTATTTTTGATTCATTAACATTGAGCTCACAGGCAACTATAACTTCTGCCTACAGGGAGCTTATCTGACACACTGTCACCTCCGCAAGATGGATCACAGCCTTGGGTTTAGGAACACTGGATGCACTTCAGTAGGATGCTTGGGGGCCATTTTCACCATCACCAGCACCAACAAAAAGGAGTAAAATAGAGCATTAAATAGACCACAAAAATGTATACTCATTTATTCATACTAGAGATGAAACAAGAAGGCAGAGCTTAAGCCTGTTCAACCTCAGCTGAGGACATATGTGTTAGGCAACTCAAATTTTTTGCTGCCTCGCATATGTCCACTAATGGTGACAACACTGGGGGCATTGATTCTGGGGTTTCAAATATATTTGAACAAGTAGATGAATTCCCAAATACAGAATCTGTAAATAATAAGTATCATCTGAATACACACACACACATATATATAAATGCAAACATACATGTTGATATATATCCACATACACAAATATAATGCATTAATAGCTAACTTCTAATTCTGTTATCATTTTAGGTACAACTTAATAAAATACAGTATAAATATGTAAGCACGGAATTTTAACTCTGACCTTATGAAACGCTTATTGAAACTTTTCCTTTTCACTATTATTCACTTGGGGTAATTATAGTCTATCATATTTCTGCTAAGTTTTTAGAGTTAAGACACTGAAATTTTATAGAAGACTATAGGAAAACTTCTTTTCTTAGACATATTCATGGGGAAAAATAAAAGCTCAACTTGCGCAAAATGTAAAGTTCACCAAACCCATTTTATTGTCATGTTAAGGGGGATAATATTATTGCCCTTGGACAACTCAAATTATTCTTACTCCAAAATCTGACTTCTAATATGCATAAAAATTTAAAAAAATTATTTTTGTTTTTTTTTGTGGGGGGGGAGGGGCAGAGAGAAGACAGAGAATCCAAAGTGGGCTCTGAGCTGACAGCAGAGACCCTGATATGGGGCTCGAACTCTTGAACCAGGGGCTCATAACCTGAGTCAAAGTTGGATGCTTAACCAACTAGGTCACCTATGCGCCCCCAAAATTTTGTTTAATGTAAACCTTAATGCATATATACTAGGGATCACTTATATTTTCATCATCAATCAATATTGTAATATTGATTATATTTGATATAATAATGTGAAGGTTCCTCTCCATCCTTTTTCTCAAACTCCCCCTAACAAAGAGGAGAAATAAGGTCTGTTATTTCCCACTATAATTAGAACAGGTCAATTACCAATGTTTGGCCAGAAGTTTCTTTCAGAAATGAGCTACACATAGAGAAATAGGACTGATAGGAGAGGCAGGCATTCTGAAATAAAGTACCGTCACAGAGAGCCTAACAGAAAGGAGCCATCAGGGAAAAGTAGTCTGACATGGACAGAGATGTTTAGATAGACTGAGATATAGAGATGTGTGGGCTTTACACAGTGACAGTTCTCAAAGGCAAGAGTAACAAACATAAATGTGATATCTTTTAATCTAAAAAGCATATCACTTTTATAATAAAACACTAAAAGATAAATTAAAGGTACCAAACCAAACGTTAGTTTTCAAAATTGATTTTTTTCTCTGTTTATGAGAATATCGATGATGGAACTTCATACACCTGAAGGTGTATGTGCAACAATATGCTTCCTACCATCTCTGTAGCCTAACTGTAATTATTCTCTGCTAATTACTCTGCTGTCCCAGTCATGGCTTGATATAGCTGTGATGAGGTGACAATATTTAAAGAAATTTGAAAAACAATCTTGAGACTGATACTATGGGATTTTTTTTTTTTTTTTTTTTTTACTTTTTGATTTTTAATTTGGGAGGAGGTCAAGGTTTTTTAAAAAGCAAGAAACAACAAAAAATAACAATATCTGCATTTTGTTATTGACTTGAATTTCCTAATTTTATCCATGAAGAGGGTGAGACATAGAAATGGGATATACAGGAGTACCTGGGTGGCTCAGTTGGATGAGCGTCTGACTTCGGCTCAGATCATGATCTCATGGTTGAGAGTTCTAGCCCCGCGTCAGGCTCTGTGCTGACAGCTTTGAGCCTGGAGCCTGTTTCAGATTCTGTGTCTCGCTCTCTCTCTGCCCTTCCCCCACTCAATGCTATCTCTCACTCTGTCTCAAAAATAAATACAAACATTATTTAAAAAATGGGATATACATTCAAAAGATTCTCACAACCATAATTCTATCCCCAGTTTAGGTGCAGATGTTTTACTTAATATATATGTGCCTTCGCATCCTACCTTAAAGATAAAGAGGTTGATCTGTCTTTAAAATTACATGTACACTGACACCAAGATTAAAGTCAATTGACAACTCTCATGAGTATTGTAAACTATATAGAATTGGGGGTACATCGTAGACTATGTAGAGATATGATAGCTGATTCAGTCACTGTTCACCAAATCTTTTACATTAAACTGTGTAATCTAATCTACCAATCCTGCATTCTATTAGGTGACACAGAACAGGCTTTCTAGGCACTTTTGCTTAAACATATGTAGAAGAGGTGTGAATGACCTTGTAGGGACCTAGGGAAGGCTGCCCCGAAGTATGCCACATTACCATAAAGATTACACTGAATTAAACTTATTTAAGAAACAGCCAGTGCAAGACTGCTGACTCTTTGTCTCCAGAAAGCAGGAAGCACATCTCCCATGTGAAAGGTACCTTCTCTGCATCAAGAGGTAAAGAGACATCCTTATCATCAGAGATAGGGAATCAGGGCCAAAGTACCCTATGTAAATAAATCTTGTAATTTTTACAGATTTATTACCCCAGCCCAAATTCTAGTCCACATTTAGAATTCTTTACTAATGGAAGCTCCTGAGCATAAGTTTTCTTTGTCCCGTCAATTCCTCACAGATGGATGTTTGTCTAAAATGTATAAAACTTCATGTCTTGGTCATTTCCTTTGGTCTTAATTTTACTATGGACCTCTGTGTGCATTAATTAAATTTTGTTTTTTTCTCCTGTTAATCTGTCTCATGCCAATGTAATTATTACTGATTTAGAAGAACCTTGAAGGGTAGAGTAAAATTTTCCTTCTCAACAAACTCAACAGAGTGAACTTGTGACACATGGTAATAATATGTAAAGGCTACTTGTCCTATACAAGTAAACGTACTGATATACCAGTTCTATGAAAAATAAAGTCACATGCTGAACTAGAATTTAAAAAGCATGGATGGTACCGTAAACTTAGTAACTACCCAGGCAAGTGCTCACTGATGCACTGGGGAACACAAGTCAGTGTGGTTAACGTTATACTTAATTTTAAAATTAGGAAATGAGATCAGTAACACTTTCTCTGCTTATTTCTCCGGCTCTGGAAAACTAAATTAAGAAATGACTATAAATATGCCTTTAATCTGTTAAGTACTACATATACATTTATTATTTCTGCTACAAATCATTATCAGTCATTCCTCTTGCAAATACGACCTTCCCTTCCTTAGAACACACTAACTTCTAGTACTCAGTTTTGTTTAGTAAACCATCTCTGGATCCTGCTACGTATTTGTTGGGTTTTGACACTGTAGATGATAGGGTTCATCAAGGGTGGGAAAAGGATATAGATATTGCCCATGAGGACGTGGACCACAGGAGAGAGGTGCTTTCCAAAGCGGTGCACCATAGTCAAACCAATAATTGGGATATAGAAAACCAGAACAGCACAGATGTGGGAGACACAGGTCTTCAAGGACTTGAGCCGCTCGTCCCGGGATGCAATAGTCAAGACTGAATGCAGGATCGAGATGTAGGAGATGAGAATGAGCACCGAATCCAAAAAGAGTGTGCAGATCACCAGGGCTAACGCATAGAAGCTGTTGAAGCGGATGTCGGAGCAGGCAAGCCGAAGTAAGTCTTGGTGCAGGCAGAAGGAATGGGAGAGGATATGAGGATGGCAGTAATCGAAGAACTTTAGGCGGACAATGGGAGCGGTAATGAACAGGAAACTCCTCCCTAAAATGGCCACACCAATGGTGATGATTCTCATATTGGTGAGGATGGATGTATATCTCAGAGGATTGCAGATGGCAGTAAAGCGATCAAAGGCCATGGCAAGAAGGACTCCAGACTCTGTGAGGGACAGACCATGGATGAAGTAAGTTTGGGCAATGCAGGCATCCAGGCTGACTTCCCTGCTCAGGCCCCACAAGATCCCAAGCACCGTGTGCACTGTGGACAGCCCCATGCACAGGTCAGTGAGGGCCAACATGGCCAGGAAGTAGAACATGGGCTCATGTAGGCTGGGCTCTGTCCGGATCACATGCAGCACCAGGCAATTCCCTAAGAGTACCATAGCATAGATACAGAAGAAAGGAATGGAGAGCCAAGGATATTCCCGTTCCAGGCCAGGGAAACCCGTAAGGAGAAAGGTGGAGTTGCTGATTTTGGAATCAGGTTGAACAGACATGGATCTCTAAAGATGGATACCTCTTGGAAAAAAATATACTAAACAGCTTATTAAGAATCATATGTGTTCTCCACTGCCTTAATAAAGTTTGAAGTAACAGCTGTGAAAGGAATGATCGCACTTAGCACAAGAACTCATTACACGTAACAGCAATGCTTGTATTTTATAAGAAGCTTCATTTGCTCTGAAACAGAGACTATGCCTCCATATGAAACCTTCTTATTCGTTCACTGACCCCATCAGAGGAATTGTGTCCATATCCATAATCTCACTGTCACTTTCTACCTCAGTGCCTCACACACTACAAATAACAGAGAAAATACCCGGCTTGTGAAGGTATTATAATGAAGTTTAAGTACACCAAATAGAAAAGGAAAACACATTCGAGTGTTTGCCTTTAAAACTTCATGAAATGAATTGCAACTCACTGCCGTAGCGTGTAAGATTCACCTCTGCTTATTACATAAGACACTCAGTCATTTATAGAAGTCATCTCTCAGTCCTTGTCCACTTGTACTTGGATATTTCATGGACTTAATAAAGAATAACTATCGCTCACAGCAGAGATGGTCTTGCCAATCTTGAAAATGGATCTGGTTCTTTTCTCTTTGTCACGGTGGCATGGATATTCCAGAAGAAGCAAGATTTATGTAGGTCTAGGAATCACTGGAGTAAATCCCAAACCCTGGGAGGTTCTGAGAGTGAATGATGCAACATATAGGGGCTGTGCTTCTTTGGGAGAGTGAGAGAAAACCCATGGGAAGTATCTGTAGAGCAGATGTTCCACTCCACTAAATTTTGAATATTCTTACAAGTGCAAGTTTATAAAAATAATTCCTTCATTCAGGGAGATTTTGAAATGAGTGCTGCACAGACAGTTCCAGAAACATGTAGTAGTTTGCTTCCTCCCTCACTGGTCTTTACTGTTTTTTTGAAGGACGGCAGATACATCCTATATAAGACAGGTTATTCTTATTGACATAAAATTTCATTTTATTTCCCTTCCTTTCAGTATAACTTTTCTCTTTTTATTTGAACTCATGCCATCAGTATTCAAAGAGTTTGTGTGCTGGCAAATGAAACGTTGTTTTGTAAGTCATAACAGATTTGTATACGGTTGATAATCCTTTTAAACTGCTTGAATTAGAGTCTCTATTTTCATAACAGTAATGTTACTGAGCATTTTTTTTTGCATTTACTGTGTACTAGGAATCTTAGTATTATTTAACTCTCAGAATTAGAGTACTTATGTTATTAATTTAATTTCTAGAATTACTTAAGGTTTATATCTTTTCATAGGCAGTAGACCACAGAGATAAATAATGTGCTTACAAAGCCAGACTTTCTGGGTTGAAAACCCTTCTCCAACTCCTGTGAGTACTGTGTCCTTGGGCAACATACTTAACCTTATATCAATTTTCGCATCTAAAATGGGGACAATTGGGATGCCTGGGTGGCTCAGTCGGTTAAGCATCTGACTTTGGCTCAGGTCATGATCTCATGGCTCATGGGATCAAGCCCTGCGTTGGGCTCTGTGCTGACAGTTCAGAGCCTGGAGCCTATTTATTCTGTGTCTCCTTCTCTCTCTCTGTCCCTATCCACTTGTGCTTTTTCTCTCTCTCTTTCAAAAATAAACATTTAAAAATTAAAAGTAAAATTAAATGGGACAATAAAGGGCATCTGTGTGGCTCATTTGGTTGAGCCACCAACTTTTGATTTCAGCTCAGGTCATGATCTCAAGGTTCATGGAATGGAGCCCTGCATCTGGCTCTGCGCTGACAGTGCTGGACCTGCTTGGGATTCTCTTTCTTCCTCTCTCTCTGCTCCTCCACTTGTGCTGATGCTCTCTTGCTCTCTCTCGCTCTCTCTTTCTCTGTCAAAATAAATAAATAAACATAAAAAACCCATATGCAATGATTCAATAGCAGTTTTAAGAGGAAGTCTATAGCCATAAATGCCAACATTAAGAAACAAGAAATATTTCAAATAAAAACCCTCACTCTTCTGGGGTGCTGGGGGCTCAGTCAGTTAAGCATCTGACTTTGGCTCAGGCCATGGTCTCAGAGCTTGTGAGTTCAAGCCCTGTGTCTGGCTCTGTTCTGACAGCTCAGAGCCTGGAGCCCACTTCAGATTCTGTGTCTCCCTCTCTCTCTCTGCCCCTCCCCAGCTCACACTCTGTGTCGCTCTGTCTCTTCTTCAAAAATAAATAATAAAACATTTTTAAAAACCTCACTTTTCATCTCAAGGAATTAGAAACAGAGCAAACTAAGCCCAAAGATGGCAAAGAGAAAGAAAGAACAAAGGCCATACTAGAAATAAATGAAATGGAGATTTAAAAATGTGGAAATTGTCAATAAAACTAAGAGCTGTTTTTAAAAAAAAAAAAGATAAAATACATAAATGTATAAATTGATAGCTGTTAAATTTCAGTCTTTCAGAAAATGTATAGAGATGGAAGAATTGGTGAAAATCTCTACTTAGGGAAAATGTATGTTTGTTAGTAATTCCTTTGAAGTCCTTACTATTTTGGAAACTCAAGATTTGAACAAATCATTAATGACATAGTGGACTGATAATAAAAATAACTGTCAATCTTCCAGGGTAATAGGACATCAGGTTTGCATATCATATTGGCCTTTGTTCCTACTTCCAACTAACATGCATTTACATGTATATCAAAAGGTAAAAGTTCACAACAACTTGAAAATAAGAAAAAATAGTAAAATGACTAAAAACATGGAAGTTATTTTTATAATGTAAATGAGGCTGTACTCTAAAGGAATCGGGTTCAAAACATGCCTCTTGACTTTATAAACATGAACAGAATCACCAATCCAAATAGAATAGGGAATACATTTTTTCCTTTCAACTACTAATCGAAGAGAGAGAGTTTAAGACAACAATGTGTATAAAACAGATTTTTCATAGATTATGTCACAATTTTCTTTAAAGTATGGAAAAAATAAAGAATTTTCACTATAGGATGATAATTTAATTGTATTCCTTTATTAGTCAAAGAAATGAATTCAGACATTAATTTAAATGTTCATATGAAATGGAAGAAGGCAATGTTCTTATTTACTTCAAACTTATTCTAAATGTGATATTCAATAATTTTTTCTAACAATTTGTTGAAATTATAAGCATTTAGCAAATAACACACCCTAAAAATAAGCTTTCCATTTATTTACATTCAAAAATACAATAGAAAGCAGACTAGAATGACAAATCCCATTCACAAATGCAGCACCTGTAGATATAAATGCACATAAACACATGTAGAAATCATTAACACTCCGATGGGGCTTGTAACGGCATACACCTGAAATAGAAATATATTCTTTATGTAACTGTATCTATTCTCCTAAAACATTTCCATAGTTGCACTGTGACTAAACAAATGGCAATATTTTTAACTTAACAAATATTTTAAAGCTTCTTAGGGAAGATTAAAAGTCAGAGAGATAAAAGAATTAAGGGGCCCCTGGGTGGCTCAGTCGGATGAGTATCCCGTTCGTGATTTCGGCTCAGGTCATGATCTTAAGGTTCCTTGGGATTGAGCCTTGTATAGGGCTCTGTGATGAGCATGTTTCCTGTTTGGGATTCTCTCTCTTTCTCTGTCTGTCCCTTACTCTACTCACATATACACACACTCTCCCTCAAAAAAATAAATAAATAAATAAAAACAAATAAAGAAAAAACACTTCAAGTAATGCTTGGGAGTAGTTTCTATAATTAATAAAATACATATAAAGCAACAAATTTTATACAATAAGAAATATGAGGGAGGAGCCAAGATGGCGGAACAGCATGGAAGGTTTTTGTGTCTCGCGTCCATAAAATACAGCCAGACCAACACTGAACCATCCTACACACCCAGAAAATTGATTGGAGGATTAACACAACAATCTGTACAACCTGAACCACAGAATTCAGCAGGTACATGGAGTGGAGAGCTGAACTTGAGGAGCAAGAAGCCCCAAAAGGTAGGGAACTTCTTTTTTGGGCAGAGAGAGGACAGAGACTGAGGAGGGGGAAAGAATATGGGAAAATCACCCCTCCCCAAAAGCACTTGGAGAGAAAGCAGAAAATTGGAATCAGCTGCAGGGACTAAACTAAAAAGGGAGAAAGGAGAAAGAAGAGGGTTTAAACTCTATTAAGACTGTAAACTAGAGAAGCACAAGGCTGCAACTCCACAGCTCAATACCTGGTGGTGCTCTGGTGGGAAGGGCGAATCCCCAGGAACAGAGTGGGAGCTGGGAGGTTCTGAGGCCACACAGGGAAAAGCGGTTCCACTGCTGGAAGGACATTTGGTAGAGACTGTTGAAGTCACCTGGTCTCAGCAAACCCCAGAAAATGGCCACATTCGCTGGTGCTGTAACAAGGTCATTAAGGGTGAAACCTGGTGCCAGATGTGTGTTGTGATTTTCCATAATCCCTGAAGTGCTGCTGCTACACTGTCTCCCGAACATTTTCTGGGGTGGGCTGGCACCTCACCACAGTCTTGGGGCACCAGCAACAACAGCATCCAGCAGGCATTCCTGGGTGCAGCGGATATTCGGCCATTGCTGGGTGAGACCCTCCCATAGAGGGGCGGAGTGGGTCAAAGCCGCAGTCCTTAGGAAGTAAGGGGCTGGGGAAAATAGCTGCATCTGAGACAAAACTTGGGAGAGAGGTACTGCTTGGGGCCTGGTCACAGAGAGTGAAAGAGCAGGGAGTGGACGAGAGCTGAAGACAGAACACTGGTGTGCGATTGCTGATCTGGGAGAACAGACTGTGTGGCTGGGTGGAGCCATTTTTCAAGGCTCCAGCCTATGCGCATGCGCACCAAAGAGCACCACAACCACCCACACCAGCAGGCTAGCTGCGCCACCTAGTGGAGAGCAGAGCCGTTACACTGAGCCCGGCCCAACTAGGCCAACATTGCTCTTCAAGAACACAAGACTCACCACCAGCTTAATTTATGGACTATAAAGCGCTACATGGACTGACTTCTAGGGAAAAACAAAGCAATTTCAGTCCTACTCAATCTGTTAACAGGTTCATCTATTCAATTTTCTTTCTTTTTCCTTTTTCTCTTTTACAATTCTTTTCTTTTTCTTGAATAGAGAAAGAGAAAAAATTCATTTTTATTTTCATATTTATTAAAAATATATTTATTTAATTTTTATTACTATACTTTTTACTTTTGTGTAATTTTTTTCAAATTCTACTTTACTTCCATCATTTTATTTTAGTCCACTTCCGTGTACTCACCTTTTCAAATTCTCAAACAATTTCCTTATTTTTCTTTGTTTCTCTTTTTCATTTCTTTTCTTTTTCTTGAATGCAGAGAGAGAAAAAATTCATTTTTACTTTCAATTTCTATTAAGAATATTTTCTTTAATTTTTTACTATATTTTTTGCTGCTATGTAAATTTTTTCAAATTCGATTTTACTTCATTTTATTTTACTCTACTACAGTGTATTCACTTTTTCAAATTTTCAAACAATTTTTTTCTTTTCTTTTTTAAACTTTTTTTCTCTTTTCATTTCTTTTCTTTTTTTTAAATACAGAAAATAAAAAAATCATATTTATTTTTAATTTTTATCAAAAATATTTTTCTTTAATTTTTTTCAACTACATTCTTTACTTTTGTGTATATTTTTTCAAATTCTATTTTACCCCATCATCTCATTTTAGTCTATGTCAGTGTATTCATTTTTTCAAATTCTCAAACGATTTTCTTCCCCCCACCCTTTTTTTTCTCTAATCTGTCATACCACATTCAACACCCACACCAAAACACACCTAGGATCTAGCATCATCTATTCAATTTTTGTGTGTGTTTGTTTTTAATTTTTAATTTCAGTACTTTTTTAATTTTACTTTTTTATTTCAATTTTTCTACCTCATTAATTCCTTTTCTCCCTTCAAAATGACAAAATGAAGGAATTCACCCCAAAAGAAAGAGCACGAAGAAACAACAGCCAGGGATTTAACCAACACAGATACAAGCAAGATGTCTGAACCAGAATTTAGAATCATGAAAATAAGAATACTAGCTGGAGTCGAAAATAGATTAGAATCCCTTTCTGCAGAGATAGAAGAAGTAAAAAATAGCCAGAATGAAATTAAAAATGCTATAACTGAGCTGCAATTATGGATGGATGCAGCAGCAGCAAGGATGGATGAGGCAGAACAGAGAATCAGAGATATAGAGGACAAACCTATAGAGAATAATGAAGCAGAAAAAAAGAGGGAGATTAAGGCAAAAGAGCATGATTTAAGAATTAGAGAAATCAGTGACTCATTCAAGAGGAACAACATCAGAATCATAGGGGTCCCAGAAGAGGAAGAGAAAAATAGGGGTAGTAGGGTTTTGTGAGAAAATCATAGCAGAAAACTTTCCTAACCTGGGGAAAGACACAGACATCAAAATCCAGGAAGCGCAGAGGACCCCCATGAGACTCAACAAAAACCGACCATCAACAAGGCATATGATAGTCAAATTCACAAAATACTCAGGCAAGGAGAGAATCATAAAAGCAACAAGGGGGGGGGGAAGTCCTTAACCTACAAGGGAAGACAGATCAGGTTTACAGCAGACCTATCCACAGAAACTTGGCAGGCCAGGAAGGAGTTGCAACATATATTCAGTGTGCTGAATCAGAAAAATATGCAGCCAAGAATTCTTTATCCAGCAAGCTGTCATTCAAAATAGAAGGAGATAAGTTCACAGACAAACAAAAATTAAAGGAGTTTGTGACCACTAAAGTAGCCCTGCAAGAAATTTTAAGGGGGACTCTCTGAGAGGAGAAAAGATGAAGAAAAAAAATATATATATATGTATATATATTTATATACCAAAAGCAACAACGATTAGAGACCAGAGAACACCACCAGAAACTCCAACTCTACAAGGATCATAATGGCAATAAATTCATATCTTTCAGTACTCACTCTAAACATCAATGGACTCAATGCTCCAATCAAAAGACATAAGGTGACAGAATAGATAAGAAAACAAGACCCATCTATAGGCTGTTTACAAGAGACCCACTTTAGACCTAAAGCCACCTTCAGATTGAAAATAAGGGGACGGAGAACCATCTATCATGCTAATGGTCAGCAAAAGAAAGCCAGAGTAGCCATACTAATATCAGACAATCTAGACTTTAAAATAAAGATTGCATCAAGGGATGCAGAAGGGCATTATATCGTAATCAAGGGGTCTATAGACCAAGAACACCTAACAATTGTAAACATTTATGTGCCAAATGTGAGAACACCCAAATATATAAATCAATTAATCACAAACATAAAGAAAGTCATCAGTAGTAATACTTTAATAGTAGGAGACTTCAACATCCCACTCACTGCAATGGACAAATCATCTAATCAAAAAATCAACAAGGAAACATTGGCTTTGAATGACACACTAGACCAGATGGACTTAACAGATATATTCAGAACATTTCATCCTAAAGCAGCAGAATATACATTCTTCTCCTGTGCACATGGAACATTCTCCAGAATAGACCATATACTGGGACACAAATCAACCCTAAGTAAGTACAAAAAGATCGAGATCATACCATGCATATTTTCAGACTACAGCACTATGAACCTCGAAATCAACCACAAGAAAGCATTTGGAAAGGTAACAAATACTTGGAGACTGAAGAACATCCTACTGAAGAATGAATGGGCTAAGCAAGCAGTTAAAGAGGAAATTAAAAAGTATAAGGAAGTCACTGAAAACGATAACACCACAACCCCAAACCTCTGGGATTTAGCAAAGGCAGTCATAAGAGGAAAGTATATAGCAATCCAGGCCTTCCTAAAGAAGGAAGAAATATCTCAAATATACAACGTAACCTTACGCCTTAAGGAGCTAGAAAAAGAACAGCAAATAAAACCCCAAACCAGCAGAAGACAGGAAATAATAAAGATTGGAGCAGAAATTAATGCTATTGAAACCAAAAAAAACAGTAGAACAAATTAATGAAACCAGAAGCTGGTTGTTTGAAAGAATTAACAAAATTGATAAACCATTAGCCAGTTTGATCAAGGAGAAAAAGGAAAGAACTCAAATAAAATCAGGAATGAAAGAGGAGAGATCACAACCAACACAACAGAAATAAAAACAATAATAAGAGAATATTAAGACAATTATATGCCAATAAAATGGGTAATCTGGAAGGAATGGACAAATTCCTAGAAACATATACATTACCAAAACTGAAACAGGAAGAAATAGAAAATTTGAACAGATCCATAACCAGTACGGAAATTGAATTAGTAATCAAAAATCTGCCAAAAAACAAGAGTCCAGGGCCAGATGGCTTTCCAGGGGAATTCTACCAAACATTTAAGGAAGAGTTAACACCTATTCTCTTGAAACTGTTCCAAAAAATAGAAATGGAAGGAAAACCTCCAAACTCTTTGTCTGAGGGCAGCATTACCTGGGTTCCAAAACCAGACAGAGACCCCACTAAAAAGGAGAACAATAGACCAATTTCCCTCATAAATATGGATGCAAAAATCCTTAACAAGATATTAGCCAACTGGCTCCAACAATACATTAAAAAAATTATTCACCACGACCAAGTGGGATTTATACCTGGGATGCAGGGCTGGTTCAATATCTGCAAAACAATTAACGTGATTCATCACATCTATAAAAAAAAGGACAAGAACCATATGATCCTCTCAATAGATGCAGAGTAAGCATTTGACAAAATACAGCATCCTTTCTTCATAAAAACCCTCAAAAAAGTAGGGATAGAAGGAGCATACCTCCAGATCATAAAAGCCATATATGAGCGACCCAACACCAATATCATCCTCAATGGGAAAAACTGAGAGCTTTCTCCCTAAGGTCAGGAACAAGACAGGGATGTCCACTCTCACCACTGTTATTCAACATAGTATTGGAAGTCTTAGCCTCTGCAATCAGACAACACAAAGAAATAAAAGGCATCCGAATCGTCCAGGAGGAGGTCAAACTTTCAGTCTTTGCAGATGACATGATACTCTATATGGAAAACCCAAAAGATTCTACAAAAAAACTTCTGGAATTGATTCATGAATTCAGCAAAGTTGAAAGATATCAAATCAATGCACAGAAATCGGTTGCATTCCTATATACCCACAATGAAGCGACAGAAAGAGAAATCAAGGAATCAATCCCATTTACAGTTGCACAAAAAAACTTAAAATACCTAGGAATAAATCTAATCAAAGAGGTGAAATATCTACACACTGAAAACTATAGAAAGCTTATGAAAGAGATTGAAGAAGACACAAAAAAATGGAAAATGATTCGATGTTCCTGGATAGGAAGAACAAATATTGTTAAAATGTCAATACTACCAAAAGCAATTTACATATTCAATGCAATCCCTACCAAAGTAACACCAGCATTCTTCACAGAGCTAGAACAAATAATCCTAAAATTTGTGTGGAACCAGAAAAGACCCCGAATAGCCAAAGCGATCTTGAAAAAGAAAACCAAAGCAGGAGGCATCACAATCCCAGACTTCAAGCTATACTACCAAGCTGTAATCATCAAGACAGTATGGTACTAGCAAAAGAGCAGACACTCAGATCACTGGAACAAAATAGAGAACTCAGAAATAGACCCACAAATGTATGGCCAACCTATCTTTGACAAAGCAGGAAAGAATATCCAGGGGAATAAAGACAGTCTCTCCAGCAAGTGGTGCTGGGAAAACTGGACAGCAACATGCAGAAGAATGAACCTGGACCACTTTCTTACCCCATTCACAAAAATAAACTAAAAATGGATGAAAGACCTAAATGTAAGACAGGAAGCCATCAAAATTCTCAAGGAGAAAGCAGGCAAAAACCTCTTTGATCTTGCCCACAGCAACTTCTTACTCAACACGTCTCCCAAGGCAAGGGAAACAAATGCCAAAATGAACTACTGGGACCTCATCAAAATAAAAAGCTTCCGCACAGCGAAGGAAACAATCAGCAAAACTAAAAGACAACTGACAGAATGGGGGAAGATATTTGCAAATGACATATCAGTTAAAGTGTTAGTATCCAAAATCTATAAAGCACTTATGAAACTCAACACCCAAAAACAAATAATCCAGTGAAGAAATGGGCAAAAGACATGAATAGACACTTCTCCAAGGAAGACATCCAGATGGCCAAACAGCACATGAAAAAATGCTCATCACTCATCATCAAAGAAATACAAATCAAAACCACAATGAGATATCACCTCACACCTGTCAGAATGGCTCACATTAACAACTAAGGCAACAACAGATGTTGGTGAGGATGCAGAGAACAATGATCTCTTTTGCATTGTTGGTGGGAATGCAAGCTGGTGCAGCCTCTCTGGAAAACAGTATGAAGGTTCCTCAAAAAACTAAAAATAGAACCACCCTACCACCCAGAAATTGCACTACTAAGCATTTATCCAAGGGATACAGATGTGCTGTTTCAAAAGGACACCCCCATGTTTATAGCAGCACTATCAACAATAGCCAAAGTATGGAAAGAGCCCCAATGTCCATCGATGGATGAATGGATTAAGAAAATGTGGTATATATACACACACACACACACACACACACACACACACACACACATACACAATAGGGCAATAGGGTATTACTCGGCAATCCAAAAGAATGAAATCTTGCCATTGGCAACTTCGTGGATAGAACTGGAGGGTATTATGCTAAGTGAAATTAGTCAGTCAGACAAAAGACAAAAATCATATGACTTCTCTCATATGAGGACATTAAGAGACAAAACAGATGAACATCAGGGAAGGGAAACAAAAATAATATAAAAACAGGGTGGGGGACAAAACAGAAGAGACTCTTAAATATGGAGAACAAACAGGGTTGCTGGAAGGGTTTTGGGAGGGGGGGATGGGCTAAATGGGTAAGGGACATTAAGGAATCTACTCCTGAAATCATTGTTTCGCTATATGCTAACTAATTTGGATGTAAATTTTAAAAAATAAAAAATAAAATTAAATACAAATAAATAAATTAAATTAAATGACTACAACATTTAAAATAATAGGTCAAATACAATTTAATATTTGATACACTACTGGAAAAATAAATTACAGTTATCAGGATCTAGTGTTGCCGAACTTGTTAAGATACAGAAGCTCGTTTATGCTTTTAATATGAGTGTAAGTCAGCAAAAGATTTTTGGAGATAAATATCACATATTTGAACACCACAATCTCTTATTTAGGGTAGATGGGGAGCTGTTAAAATAAATGCTATTCTATAACTTGTATACCTTTGTGTTTCAGTAGCTAATATTTATTAATTTTATGACAATAAAATTGTCAAGATATACTCTTTATTTTAATGTATTGAAGAGCCATTCCATGTTATTTCCCAAAATATTAACAAAAAGTTTTAATTAAATGAACTCTAAAATTCACTATTCTTGTTCTAAATATATTCTATATTTCCATGATGACAAAATGGAACAACAGAAAGAAATCAGAATAAGGCTTTAGTTTGTTACAGAAGCAGTTCCACACATCACTAAATCTTGGCTGAATAAATTTAAGGTTAATCATTGTCAATAAGATTTCTCAAGAAACTTAGCTTATATTTAATTTTAGTAAATAATTGATGGAATAATTTTTTGGAGTAAATTTACCTCTGGGCTCTAAGACATCCAACACTCTATATTTTTATTTTTTATTAAAAATTGTTTTTGAATATTTATTTATTTTGAGAGAGAAAGAGACAGAGAAAGAGAGACAGAGAAAGAGAGAGAGAGGGATTCCTAGGCAGGCTCCACATTTTCAGCATAGAACTTGACCTAAGGCTCAAACTCACCAACTGTGAGATCATGACCTGAGTGGAAATCAAGAGTTGGACATTTGACCGACCGAGTCACCCAGGAGCCCCTGGTATGTCAACACTTTATTTGTGGCAAGTGAACACTGGTCACAGAATAGCTTTGAAAATTGAGACAAAATGTTCTGTCATGGTAAATACCACAGGGTATTTAGATATGATTACCTCATATGTCTTTGGATGCAAACGTGAGTCTCCATTTTCATTAATTAAAGTTATGTCCATGTGAGCTAAATGGAAGAAGCTGATTTTGGTCTAAATGTCTGTCAAGAAATATACTAGCTCCGCGTGGCTTGCAACATAACCTAGTAGAGTTATATGGTAACTTATGTAAAACCAAACTCAGATATAATTATAATCAAGACCAATTTCTTTCATTTAGAGCAATAATTGTCACAGAACATCTTGATTCCTCTCAAACCGGAAGACCACGTATCACTTATTCAAAATGATTTTGGTTCTATGGACATAAAATTAGGCTATCACATTTATTTTGCTATAATATTTATTTATTTATTTATTTATTTATTTAATACAGTGCCAAAATAGACTTATTGGTAATTAAGTAGAAGGAGGAAAATAAAATTTGGGGGGTGATGAAAGGCAGAGATCAAGAAGACAAAAAAAATCCATTATAACAGTGGTTCCCAACCTATGGACTCCTGAGGCCTAGAGAGCAATAAACTCACTGCAAATGATGCATAAGTCCAAGCATTTATCAAGCATCTTTTGCAGATTGTTTGAATACAATTTTACATGCATATAAGTGTTTTTCAAGGTATATAAATGCTATGATTGATAATATGCAGCTCATTCATTATTACGTTGTTACCACTGTATTTTTCATAATGTGTTTTTTCGATATACAATTACTGAAAGCAAAATTATTCCTTATGTGAGTCGATAAAAAAACTTACCCAAAGCATGTCTTTATATTTAAATAGACTAGAAACTACATCTTTATGCAACTGAAGTACATATGTTTTCTTTTTTTTCTTAAAGTTTTTATTAAAATTCTACTTAGTTAGCATATAGTGTAAAATTGTTTTCAGGAGTAGAATTTAGTGACTCATCACTTACAGGTAACACCCAGCGCTCATCACAAGTGCCCTCCTTAATACCCATCACCCATCTACCTCATCCCCTGCCTACCTCTCCTCCAAGCAACCCTCAGTTTTTTCTCTATAGTTAAGAGTCACTTATGGTTTGCCTCCCTCTCCTTTTTCTCCTTCCTCTGTGTTCATCTGTTTTGTTTCTTAAATTCTACATATGAGAGAAATCATATGACATTTGCCTTTCTCTGACTGACTTGTTTTGCTTAGCATAATACACTCCACCTCCATCCATGTGGTTGTAGATGTCAAAGATTTCATTTTTATGGCTAATATTCCATTATATATATACATAATATATGTATATATATAATTATAATAATATATTGTAATAATCATATATCTATATCTATACCTATATCTATATATATCTCACATCTTCTTTATCCATTCAGCTGATGGACATTTGGGCTATTTCCATAATTTGGCTATTGTTGATAGCGCTGCTATAAACATTGGGGTGCATGTGCCCTTTTGAATCAGTACTTTTGTATCCTTTGGGTAAATACCTGGTAGTGCATTTGCTGGGTCGTAGGGTAGTTCTATTATTAACTTTTTGAGAAACGTCTGTACTGTTTTCCAGAGTGGCTGCACCAGTTTGCATTCCTACCAACAGTGTAAGAGGGTTCACCTTTTTTCCACATCCTGACCAACATCTGTTGTTTCTTTTGTTGTTAATTTTAGCCATTCTGACAGGTGTGAGGTAGTATCTTACCAGTTTTGATTTCTCTATCCCTAATGATCGGTGATATTGAGCATCTTTTCATGTGTCTGTTAGCTATCTGTCTGTCTTCTTTGGGGAAATGTCTGTCATGTCTTCTGCCCATTTCTTCACTGGATTATTTGTTTTTTGAGTGTTAAGTTTGATAAGTTCTTTATGGATTTTATCAGATGCCATTTGCAAATATCTGCTCCCACTCCAAGGGTTGTCTTTTAGTTTTGTTGATTGTTTTCTTGCAATAAAATTTATTAACATTGCCCAGAGACCTGTTACTTTCATTTCAGAGAACATTCATATTATTCACAGGAGGGATAACCACACCGGGATAGATGGACAAGATGATATGAATGTTGTGGAGAATATGAAAGATACTTACTTTTACGCACTTTCGAGGTTATTTTGAAGTTAATGGCACTGGCTCACAACTAGAAAAGAACAAGAACAAGAAATGGAAAGAAAGAATGAATTGCGGTGAATTTTTAAGGAAAATGATAAAACTAGTGTTCAGAGGGTGAAATGTGCCAGGCTGAAAAAAGCCAGGAGTGAAACACCATGCAGAACCCAAGTGGGGAAGGAAGGAGGGTGAGCAGCCAACACTTAGGTATGGGGTCATTATTCTAGATTTTCAGAGATTAAGCATGAAATGAGTTCAAAAATAGATCCTAGGGGTTAAAGTCCAAGGGAAAAGGTGGGGAAAATGTTAAAATCAGGGTGACCTATTTAAAAAATAGGCAAAATGTGGATGACTTTACATCGAAGTGAAGGATTTTCTTTTTCAGGTAAAGGCATTATGGACAATGTTAACACATAAAACCCAATTAGAAGTCATTGGCAGAATTTATCACTAGTTTTAGGTTAGAATATGTAAGAAGAACCTGAAAATCAACAAGAAAAACTCAAAAGGAACAATAAAATTAGTCAATAAGTGAAAACAACTACTTAACATGAGAAAAAAAACACAAATGACCTTACGGTGACCCTCCAGCATATGCAAGGATGCTCAGCTGCATTAGGAATAGAAGAAATGCAGTGTCTGAAATCTATGAATATTTGAAGTATCATTTTTTACCATATTAAACCAGAAAATATCAGAGGCTTAAAATCCCGAGCAATGAAAATATAATTTGTGAAAAACTGATAAGAGAACAGAGAATACACCCGAGTCTGTGAGTGTGTATGAGGACCCATGAACATGGTGAGAAGAATTACAAAGTAACCACACATATGGATATCATGTCACAGTAAATGGAACAAGAGAAAAGGATAATAAAATGGGGATCCTGAAATAGCCTGGATCATAACCAATTCAGACCTTATTATTTCCCGAGTCAATAGGAATTGTCAGACTGTCTACACTAAGGTCATTTTTATTTCTTGGTCTTCTTACAAAATTCTATATGGACTAATCATTTGATTAACAGTCCAGGGACACTGGGCATTTTAAGCCTGTCTCTGTAGAGACAAAATAGAAACATACGAGCTTTATCCACACATGAACTCTGGGGAGTCCCAGTGTTCTATGTCTGCCCTAGTGTTAATATGTCTGTGCATAGTTCTGGCCTGTCTTATTTTCCCTCCATCTTGATGTCTCCTGTGTATATAATCAGAGGACTTCTTGGCTTTCCAAAACCTTATGAGACCCTTGAACATCGTAATAACCCACTGCAAGGCAGCCATGGATACCATCTTGCCCGCAGAGGCCTCAGTGCCCCTGAAGTCACCACTTTCATACCTTTTAACCATTCCTAGGTAAGTGGTTTTGTCTGGACATGGCAATGGCAAATCATCATTTGAAGATTTGCAGAGAACAAGAATTCATGTCATTATATGCGGTATTATTTTAGATCAAGCAGGTGGCAGTCAAACGGGAAAAGAAGATATTTAGGCAGAGAAATCACAATACATGTTTCCAAGAGACAGGAGGAGTAATGTGATCTGGTACTAGAGAATAAGGGGGGAATATTCTCCAATGTTAAAAAAGTACTAATTCTTTTTTCTTTTTACGCAAGAGTCTAAGAACCTCCTACTACATACTGGTTTCTGGTTGTGTAACTCATGGTGGTCACAATGTTAAAGGATTATATTTTCAGAAAGCAGTTGAAGAAAGTGAAGAGCAGAAGTAGTAGATGACTATGGAGCTATTGGCCATCTCTAGTGGGTCAGAGGCAGGAATTACAGGACAAAAATATGGGAACTACTTAAGACTGCTGAGGAGGTACGAAAACATACTGTTTGCACTCAGAATTTATTAGCAGTTTACTGAGTTTCAGTATCTTTATTTGTATGATGCTCACAGTCTCATGAAAGAGATGAACATGAAAATAAGTGGTCACAAACAAGTCAGGGATAGTCTCATTCATTTTTAAGTGATTGTTAACCAACTTTGCAAAAGCAGTTTTCTTATCTGTAGGGGGCACCACACTAATGTTAAGAAATAAGGAATTTTCCATTTTCTTCCAAGAAATGTGTCAGAAATCAGCTGAAGTAAATGGAGAACAGCAAAACATTAGTGAGTTTTAAAGTTAATGCAATGAACTAAGAGGATACAGTGGTGAGGAAGTTCAAATTTAAGAGGACACAGGTTATCGGTTTAGTGAATCTGTCTAAGAGCAGATTACTGGTTTGGAGGATAGATGAGTGGATCATTAACCAAGGACATGGAGAAGGATTCCTTCTCTCATGTCTTTGATGTCTTTGGATGGGAGTGGTGGAAGTGAATATAATTTAAGAGTGTTTGCAAGTCGAATAGGAATTCTCAGGAAATTTATAATCCTTAACACTTTTCCCTTCTAAGCAGCAAGTATCCAATCTGGTACAAGGACAACACAGTAAGTGTAAGTCAATTAAACTTATTAATAGGTAACATTTGTGAGTGTTGACTATGTTCCAGCCACTTTTCTAAATGCCAGTTTTTAATTATGTTAATATGGTCTTATTTATGTGAATAGTCTTGTTCAATTCTTACAGAAACCAGTTGAATGAGTGCTTCCTATTGTTATTCTGTCACACTGTTAAAGAAACAAAGGCATAGTTTTTATGAGGTGGAAATCAAATACCTATTGAGTGTCATAGTCAGAGTTTCTACCTGTGGAATGCTATTCTTTGAATAGCATTTCTCATATTAGCTAGCACTTGTTAGGTGATTACTATGCGCCAGGTGGCTGACTAAACATTTCCTATAATTAGGTTATATACTCCTCAAAACAACACAATAAAATGAAATATATTTTTACTACCCACATTTTAGAGTTTAGAAAACTGAGATACAGTTTAAGTAATACTAATCCCTACAGCTATAATTTCCCCCAGTAGTGCTCCATATCTCAGGTACAGAAGCAAAAGAGTTGGAAACAAAGTGGGAGAACTGCAAAATGGATGAGAAGGAAAGTGTCCAGGAGGAAGGATTCCTGTCTCCTTCAAGAGTCCTTTTAGCTGGAATAAGTATCAAATTGACATGAGACAGATTAACAGGAGAAAACCAAATATAATAGTGTGCATACAGGGAATCCATACAGACATGGAAATTCCAGAGACAGTCAGGTACAATGAGGTCTAAAATTACCTTGAACTAAAGAGAAGGTCTTAGGGGTCTGGGACTTCAGAGGGAAGAATGCAGTTCACAGGACAATAAGAAAAAGAACAGATGTTTGGTAATTAGATATTTGCCCTGCCATACAGATAGCTCAGATAAAATCCTTCTCTGTTAATAACCCATATTCTGGGAGAGGCTCCCAGTTTAGATTGTTGTAGGTACTTAATGGAGGGACAGAAGGCTCTCTTGAGCCTGTAGGGTCTTGATAATCTTCAGCTCAGGGTAGTCTTCATGCCAAAGTGGCCCATCTTGGGATAGCCTGTTCTTGGTCCCTGAAAAAGCAAATGGAATGAGATATTTGGGTATGCTGATGAATAAAAGTTTGAAGTGATGTGTCACAAAATCTTTTTATCTAGAGAGCAAGAATTAATGCTGTGTGCTAGAGTATGAGAGAGGAATAGATGCAGTTTTTTTGGAATTTAAGTTTTCAGGGGAGGTCCAGTTGTAGATGATGATAAATGCATGTGGGATGACGTATAGTGTAGTGAGTTTGTCTTTGGAGGAAGGAAACTGGGAATGATGAATGGCCAGTGGGTTAGAAAGGGTCTATGCATATATACTTCAAATTCATCTATTAATATAGCAGCAATGCAAGTAGAAACATAAAACACAAGCCATATGGCAAAGTCAGCGAATATGGGTGAGATCCAGTTAGACATCAGTTCTGATGATGAACTTTGTTTGGAGTAGGAGGTATGAAAGTGCATGAAATGAAATACAGCAGTGCAAGGGTGAGTCTCATGAACACTCCAGATCACGACAATTTAAGAGAATCACCTACGTAAGAAAAACACCTTTTTATTTTTTCCCCACCTCTTTTTTTTTTTTTTTTAAGATAGAAAATGGGATAGAATTTTATGGGATGAAGACTTGAGTTTCATTCTTTTCTTTGGCTTTTGTTTCTGGAAAAGATAAATTGGTTTTGTTATCTTCCAAAATACACGTAAGTTTTTTTCCTCAAGCCCTTACCCCCATTTAAGGTGCTGAAAAAATAGATTTGGCACATATATGTTGCTCTCAACTATTTTAATACATTTGTTCCTTGAATGGTCGCAAATTTTGAATAACGGTAGTTTCTGGAAAGAATGAAAGCAAAATGCAGATTATATACATATATATACATATACATATATATATACACACACATTATGTGTGTGTATATATATATACACACATAATACATGTAATACACATAATACACTCTATATATATGTATATATATATTCCTTTATGAAGAGAAAAAGAAGTAGGTTTTGAATTTATGTCTGTCACTAAAAACAATTATGAAATGCTATTCTCCATGTCTCAAAATAATTCCTTCTGTACCCATTTAAGATTTAACACATAGGGGTCCTTTGGACGTGATGTTACACTTCCACTCTATGCTGCTTTTTGAAAGGAAGCACAGTATTGATGAAAACTAAAAGAATGTACTATCTTTGATTAGGCTGGAGGAGGACTGTATTTGTTGATGAAGGGATATTTAGAAAGTCTAGAACCACCAGTTTTCCCATTTGCCAACATAGAACATAAGGTGCTCCCATGATTCAAAACCACCTTTACACTATTATAATGTGACATTATCTGGCAGAAAGAATATCTCAGTTAATGTCAAATCACTGACAGTCTAGTTGCTTCCACTGTGTCAGGAAGTGAGCAAAACACTGGGGACACCAAGTCCTTAATATGTGGTCCTTTTATTTCGTGTCTCATATGATAGTGGAGTACTTAGAACAATTATGTAAATGAATAGCTACCAAAAGATGTAGCACTTGTGCTCATCAATGTGTGTGAAAGATATAAGAGTATTGCATAGGAGAAGTCATTAACTGTTTGAAGTAGATAGCAAACACTTCAGAGAATCAGAGAATGTTCAGCAGGAATTAAAAAGATAGATAAAAGCTTATCAAGCTAATAAGGGAAAAATTAGTCAAATCCAAGGGTACGGTCAGTTTAAAGTCATAAAAAAGTAAAAACTGTATAGTATGATCCCAGAACTACTAGAAGTTCTGGAACACATTGAAGCGAAGCAGTGGCAAGATTGGGGGCTTGAAAAAGGTAAACACAAGTGACAAACTGAGTTAACATTTTTTAAAATAAGATGATGCTTTCAAAGATGAGATTTGGAGCAAACTAATCATATCTAACTTTTGAAAGATAGCTGATCATGTGAGAAGATGGACTAAGGAAAAACCTGAAATAGGAAGAATAATTAGAAGGCCAGGTCACAGACTACATGGAAGTTAATGAATGTCACAGCTAAAGGAGATGGAGATGATGGCACATGCCGTATTTGATAGGTATCAAATAATTAAATTCATCAAGATGTAATAGCTGCTTGATTGTACTATTAAGGTTACAAATGGCAAAGGGTCAAGGATAACTGAGATTTTTGGCTTCAACGACTGTGCGGTTGCTGTTACCAGCAAATGAGATACAGACAGATGGTAGGGGAGCTTTCAGGAAAATAGTGAATGTTGTGTGGGACATATTTATATATATGACAGATCATACAGAAAGCATTACATGGCCACTACCACTATCCTCTCTGGAATGGCAGATGGAAGGCAATGGATTCTGCTAACTAACCCAGATGCAGGTAAAATGCCAGAACCCAGCTGGCAGAAGGAACATTGTATCTGTATGTTTCAGAAACAGATACAAAAACAGAACTAACAGGAAACTAGGAGGGTGTGGGGACTTTCTGACCTCCGTGGCAATCTGCTAAATATAAGGTAATGAACAACCTTGCTGAGTTCATTCAGAATAGGCTGACATGTACTTGGAGTTTGTTCTCTGTGGTTCCCTGTGTTACACATTCTAGTGCCCTGAAGGGAGCCTGGCTGTCTATAAATTGAAACAACTTAACATCTTTCTCTTAGCATTGTCTTATAAGTAAATTTACTGATGCCTATAGACCTACTCTGGTTAGTAAGTATGTACGTATCACAAAGCAATTAAGCTTATTTTTTTTATTTTATGTAATTTTTTCTAGCTAGAAATCATGTCTATATTTCTAGGTGTATTATTTTGATTGCTGCATACTTAGTTCTCTGCCAACCGTCCTTTTGAATTTGTGGTTCTACACTAAGGAGGAAAAATCATGGAACATGGACAAACCTGTAAAGGTATTAAGTACTCTTTTTGTTAAACTTACTTTTTATAGTTTAAATGTTCGATACTCACAGTTTCTTGCCCCAGGGTATCTTATCTCTACCTGAAGTTGTGGGCCTCACATCTGATGTGGCAATCCACTAAATCTGGGTGTTTGTATAATGTTTAAATTCTAAATTCTTCTGAGATGTTTACAATAATTAACTAAAATTTGAATTCTCACTTCCTTACAAAGAAACACCTCAGATACTTACTCAGGTCCAGAGTAGCATGCGCTTGCTAGGAGAATGTGCATATTATAACCAGAAAGTTTTTCCCTCACAGATATTAGGTGGAAATTCAAACATAGAGGCATTGTCAATAAGAATATTTATTAATATTTATTGACCTTTCATATCAGTTGAGTTCAGGAGCAGCCATTGAGGACAATTACAAATTTCAAAAGGTATGTTATGAAGACTGGGAAGTGCATTCCAAAATTATGATATTGGGAGGAAATTAGATCGTCAGAAGAAGGTTAAGGGCAGTTATCTGAATGAAAAGACAAGATCAGGAAAGGATCATGAAAAGATGCTTGTGGCGCTGACACCAGGAGGACTGGATTGATGTTGATTTGCTATTCATTGCCATTAGGCAGGTTGCAAACCCAAGGTCAAGGCTAGGAGTCAGAGGGGGCAGAACACCAAATGGACTTACATTATTCCTATTAACTGAAGATGTGTGTTGATAGAGATATTTACATTATCTGAAAGAGTGAAGAAATAAATCCCCCCCCAAAAAAATTGGAGGGCACATAACTGATTTACAGCTTTTCTCCCCTAATTTAAAATGTTAAATTAATTTCCTTGTAAATCTTTTTAAAACTTAAGTATGGTACTTTGTAAGATGTTGAATAAAGTTAACTTTTCTTGGATGGCTCAGTAAAAACATTTTTTCCTTATTAATATAGTGTTAATATAGAATGAACATATTCATTAAAATATGAATAGATTTGGATGGGCTGATAAATGCAGTCATATAAGTTCTTGTTTTTGAATTATATAGAAAATTGTGGAATATAGCCATTGCAAAAAACAAAAGCAAAAACCAAAAAACCCCGATGTCTGGAGAATATGCAGTGAAAACCCTAATGGCAGATTTGTGTTTTTCTACTGTATTCAGCTGATAGTCCTCACTTTCAAGACATGCTTCTAATATCCTGTCCTTCTGATTATCTTCAAGATCTTTTCTGAAATAAGAAAGCATTAACCAGGGGTGAGAATAAGAGTTTATTACTTTTTAATGTTCCCAAGAATTCTGGTTATATTTAAACTGCTTGAATTTCTCATTATGCATTCCTGATTATTTGATTAAGTTGTCTGTGGACTACCATATCATTAAAATTATAAATGCCTTTTACATAACCTGCAAATGACTGCAAATATGGACACGTGTGTGTGTGCTTATGTATTCCCGCATGCATTTCCACACGTCATTGAAAATTTCCCAAGAACAGTGGTCTTTGCCTTTCTTAAAGCTGTTTATATCACAAACACAGAAAAATCCTAGGCACAAAGAAGCAGAAATTTTGTCACTACCTGTATACTTAGTAGATAATAAAAAAGAAAGAGTAGAATAGAATAAAATTGGACAGAGAAGAGAAAATTTAGAAAGAACTTAACTAGATCTTATTTGCAAATGAAGATAATGGTGAAGTGATTTACCCAACAGCTTACAGAAGTTTCAGAGAAAAGTCAGCCCTTTAGATGCACTATTTTAGTATGCATGGAATCTCCATACACAGAACCAATCATTCTGTCAACCTGCTTTCTGTGCATAGGGATTAGTCTGGCTACTTTGTATCTGAGCATGCAAAGTCTCCAGTTCT
>NW_024412411.1:63235-159709 GCF_014898765.1 Herpailurus yagouaroundi
TGGTCTCTTCTTCCCAAGCAAGATTTCTGGAAACTAAAATATGTAAATACAAACCCATATTGGCAGAATCTGTTTTATGAAGTCATAGTATGTTAACAGTAGTTGCAACTTTGTCCCCAAAATGCTATTTTTCAATTCAGTTATACCTTTTAGCGGGGACATTTGATGTTGTGTATTTTTCTCTTATTTTTATTTTGTAATATTTCCTTGTCTTTCTCTTGTTTAATTCACCACTCATCCTGGCTGACTGAGGACCATGCCAACCTCCATGACTAAGTTTCTTTCTGTCATTAATTCTCATTATTATTTCCCGATTCCCTTGGAAAGGTCCTTAGTGCCAGGTCAGTATTCTTTGTTTACTATCATTACATCTTCAGTTGTGCAAGGTCACCTTTGGGAAATACCATCCATGTCAGTCACCTTCCACCCCTCAGTGCTTAAGACTTATCTATCCTGTATTTTCATTGATCAATACAGTCCTTAAATTGTTTTTTCTCCATCCACTCATTCTTTAAACATTTCGTTTCCTTTAGATCTGTACCTGTGTATCAGCCAATAAATTCTTTTAGAGTTTTTTTTTTTTTTTTTGCCTTTATGGGAAGCTTTCAGTAAATATTTGCAATAATTGTTATTTATTTAAATTTTTTTTCAACGTTTATTTATTTTTGGGACAGAGAGAGACAGAGCATGAACGGGGGAGGGGCAGAGAGAGAGGGAGACACAAAATCCGAAACAGGCTCCAGGCTCTGAGCCGTCAGCCAGAGCCTGACGCGGGGCTCGAACTCACGGACCGCGAGATCGTGACCTGGCTGAAGTCGGACGCTTAACCGACTGCGCCACCCAGGCGCCCCATTAATTGTTATTTATTTAGTATTGACATTATTCCATATTCTATATTTATGGATACTATTTTATAATGTTCACAGATGTGAAACAACTAGGCTAATTATTGTAATAATTTAAAAATTCTCAGTACATTGAACATTGAATTTTATAAAAACAAATTCTTTTTTCCAGTTTGCACTGTTACATGCACTAATTAAAAATTCCTGAGTAGGGGCACCTAGGTGGCTCAGTAGGGTAAGTGTCCAACTCTTGATTTCGGCTCAGGTCATGATTTCACAGTTCATGGGCCCAAGCCCTGCTTCAGGCTCTGCACTAACAGTGCAGAGTCTGCTTGGGATTCTTTCTCTCCCTCTATTTCCCCCTCCCCCAGTTGCTCCTGTATGTGTGTGCTCTCTCTCTCCCAAAATAAATAAATAAATCATAAAATTTTTTTTAAAAAATCCTGAGTAAAAATCATCATTGTCAAGTTTCATCCTACTTATTACAATAGTTATAATGGCTTGACACTCAAATAACGATCACTGTGAGTTTGGCTGTTTACTAAGCCCTTTACATGTATTTACTCCTTTAGTCCACAAAACTATACTGTGATGTAGATGTTATTGTTGTTCTCATTGTACCAAATAGGAGACTGAGGCAGAGAAATGTTAAGTAAATTGCATAACGGTGACTCACCTAGGACGTGGCAATGTAGAATTGAACCCAGGGACTCTGGCTTTCAAAATACATGCTCCTTATCATGCAATATTGTCCACCATGACAGAAATCTTATATTTAGTTGCTTTATGAATATGGAAGCCTATTCCTGTAAACATTTTATTTTTTATCATTCTACATCTACTCTTCTTTTAAATATTGTGGTAGATCTCTTAAGTCTCCTTCAAACCACTTATAAGTGCTAAATATATTCCAATATTTTGGCAAGACACCAAGCATGTATTTTTTCTGTTTTACTAGAGAAAGGTCCAATTAGTGTAGCCTGGTACCGTTAGTACTATGCCTTCCAAGCTTGAATAAGACTCCAAGACTCTGAAAATAGTACTTACCCACATGGCATTCCCTCTCTGCCTCCCCCCTCTTTTATGGATTCAGTGCATCTCAATTTGTTTTGGTCATATTAATTCAGTGCTGAAATTGAAAACAATTCACTTCTTAATTTAAGATGGTAATTTTATTATACATGGAACACAGAGAACACTACTTTGGGCATATCTATAAAATGCTCTGTTCAAAACATTCTTTTACTTTAGATCATCATGGGCTGAAGCATTCATTGAATTGGAAATTATTTGTTTTTGACCAAGGTTGGTATATATTCTGTGGCCATTTCATGAACAATTTTGTGTTCTCAAATGAATTAGTTCCTCAAAACTTTATCTTTTCAGGCGTTTCATCTGCAGCCATATTCTGGTTTGTTGCTGACTATATATGTATCTCATCAACTTTTGTGTGTTTTAGATTGCAGAGAGCTATGTTTTCTTATAATAACCATATAGTTTTTCCATTTATTCATTTAATATATTCAGAGTGGCTTTATCAGACATTTTAAAGCTGGGTTTTGGGGGAAAAATCAAGTTTAAACACTGATTCCATCACTAATTGCTGGATGAGTGTCATTTTTAACTTTATAAATCCTAAGCTTCATCATTGGTAAATGTGGAAAATAGTTGTTATACTTTATAGTGTTAAAGTAAGAATTAAATGAGACAATTTATGAAACATAATTATCATGATAGTCAACACACATTCAAAATGCCCCAAGGAGGAGATTTTGCACTTATTCCCCCACCTAAGCCATATTAAAAAAAAATTTCTTATTTCAGTGAATAACATGTCAAGTCACTGAAATCAGTAATAGAAAATCAGTTAATGTTATAAGTGTTGAGTAAATGTGAAATATAGGCCAAAGGAAGATACATGAGAAAATAAATGGTAAAAAAAAAAAATTAAGTAAAGAGAAAATAAAATCCAACAGCCATCCCAGGTAATTTAGAAAAAAAATAAATATAATACATTTAAAAATGTGTAGATGATTATCAAACACCAAAAATAACACTGAGTCTGAGAAAAAATTCTAATTCAGGCGTATTGGAGGAGGTTCCAAGAAAAGGATGGTTGAGCCTTGAAGAGTGATGATAATATCACCAGGTAACTGGGTGAGGGTTTCCAAATAGAGGTAATATCCCAACAGAACTGAATAGACATAGTAAGAAACATGAAAATGCACCCAGAGGACAGTGGTGTCATAAAAACGAAAGGAGGATAAACCTTCAAGGAAAAACATACAATTAGAAAATCAGTTGGGACATCCAATAAGAAAAGATCTGGTGTGTGTCGCTATGAAAATCATTGGTCACCTTGGGAAACAAAAGACAATGCAACAGTGATGGTGAAAGGTCCATACAATCTTATGTACAGTGGAAGACACTGGATCCAGGTAATAAATCTAGTCCAAACCCTGAACTTAAAAATTAAATGGCTACACTATAGTTTGCACTTACATAGCCTAAAACTGCTCTTGATCAATCACACAGAATATGGATATGTCCAGCATATGGGACAAATCATCACACAGAGACGAAATGCAGCTTGCTGCTTCTTTCTGTAAATAAAGTCTTATTGGAGCATCACCATATCCATTAATTTATGCATTGTCTATGGAAGCTTTTGCCCTATAGTGGCAAAGCTAAATAATTAAGACAGAGATCACATGACCCCAAACCCTCAAATTATTTACTATCTGTCCTTCTACATAAATATATAATTTAGAACAATTCATCCCATTATAATGTCTTATATTCCTGTCCACTTGTCTTTATTGACCTGCCCTTAAGCTTTAAACCTTCTATCAAAATTTTATATATAAGAACCACATTATAAAAGCCACAAAAAAATTTACAGATAAACTCTTGAAAATACGTAGGTCGGGGCGCCTGGGTGGCGCAGTTGGTTAAGCGTCCGACTTCAGCCAGGTCACGATCTCGCGGTCCGTGAGTTCGAGCCCCGTGTCAGGCTCTGGGCTGATGGCTCAGAGCCTGGAGCCTGTTTCTGATTCTGTGCCTCCCTCTCTCTCTGCCCCTCCCCCGTTCATGCTCTGTCTCTCTCTGTCCCAAAAATAAATAAACGTTCAAAAAAAAGAAAATTAAAAAAAAAAAAAAAAAGAAAATACGTAGGTCTACTTTACCATTCAGTATTCCCTATATATACACATCAATGTGGGAAATTTATTCTATAGTTTAGTTCCAAGAACACCAAAAATTCCAGTGGCCAAAATGGACATACATAATACAGAAACAAAGTGTCTCCTTTGAAGAATTAATGGTTTTTCTTTTTAAGTAATAGCTATAGCTAGGACAATTTATTTTAAAATTCATTATATTTGGGTGTCAGTTCAAAGTAAATACACACACCACTAATGGGAATAAATTCAATGTTCAGATATCAATTAATGTTATCCACTTCATCAACAAGCTAAAGAGAAAAAATCATGTTATCATATCAATTGATGCACTAAAAACCTTAACAAAATCTAACACTTGTTTCTTAGGGAGAAAACTCTCATCAACCTAAGACTAGAGGGTAACTCTTCAAGTCAGTGAAGAACATCTCCAAAAACTTTACATCAAACATCATATTGAACAGTGAGAAACCTCTAGAATCAAGAACAAGGCAAATATACCACCACTCAGTATTCCCATTCAGCATCATATTGTCAGTCTTAGCTAGAGAAATAATGCAATACAAAATAAATAAATAAATAAAAGGTATACGGATTTAGAAGGAAGGAATAAAACCACTTGTCCACAAATAAATAGGTGAGGTACATGTGATTTTTTGGTAGATCAAATTCTTTTGTATGATACTGTGATGGTGAATACATGATATTATGTACCTTTTAAAAAAAACAATAGACATTTACAGCACAGAGTGGACATTAGCATATAGAAATTAAAACTGATATTTAGAAATTTGGAGGATTCCCAGAATCCCAGATCCCAGAAGCAATGCAGATTGTAAGAACATAATGTACTTGTAGGCAAATGTACAAAATATCTTCACAGAGGGGGATGATGGGAAAAGGTATGACTAAGGCACCTTTGGGAATGAATGGAGTGTAAGAATAAAAGCAAAGGTACTGTCCATAAACGCTGTAGTTTAGTTGATAGAGTTGTTTCCCACAGGGGCAAGGATTTACAACTCTGACATGATCTTAGAAGCATACTGGAAATTAGCAGTTGGTGACAGATGGTTGAAGACAGATTTTTCACTGTTGGAGTGGTAATTTACTGATAAGCAAGGGAAAGTTGTTAGAAAGATCCATCAGGGGTGGGGAAGGGGCACCTGGGGGGCTCAGTCAGTTAAGCATCTGACTTCAGCTCAGGTCATGATCACACAGCTCATGGGATTCTGTGTCTCCCTCTCTCTCTACCTCTCTCCCACTCATGCTCTGTCTCTTGAATTAATGCTGCAGATATTAGTAAGAACCCTATATTAACTTAATTTAGATACAGTGTTTGCATACGGAAATATTTATATATATGTGTACGTACATAGGCTAGCATGCACACAAAGTTCATTGCTGTGTCAGCTGAAAGAACCCAAAGAAAGATACCCAGGCAGCAACAAGCATACCTGGGGCCCAGTTACTGGTTTCTAACGCTATTCACCAGTAAAAGGAATGACTCTTCCTAGAAAAATGGCTAATTCTAGGACTGGGGAGGAAAGGCCCAAGATGAGCCTAGAGCACCTTTCAATGACATAAAGCAAGAATTGCTACACATACATACACACACTCACACACTAATACACACACACACACACACACACACAAAATGAGGGGTTAGTCAAAATGGAGTGAAAACCAAATGAAAGTGCACCCAATGGTCAAACTGGGACAACGTGAGCAATAAAATAAAGTAACATTGGATTATAACCCAAATTATAACAAAAATACCCGTAAATCTATACTGATCTAAATAAATGATTGAATAAATTAATAAGTAGGGAGAATAAATCAATCTGCCATGTAAAAGAATTCTAAATAATTCAACAAATTGTGCACCTATTCCATCCTCAAAGGAGGAACATAAATCCCCACTCCTTAAGTATAGGCTACATATAGCAATTTTTCTTCCAAAAATACAGTATAAAATGGGAATTAGAATTGAGAAATCTGACAAACACTAGTTCGGACAAGTAATTAAAATCAATACACACAGTAGATAAATTGTTGACAATATGTACTCCTGATATGCGATCAAAATGGGCCTTTAATTTCTATGACTTTCTTCCCCAGCATATGCAATTCCAATCTACTCATTAGAATAACATCAGATTAATTCCAATGGAAGGGATTCCTATGAAATACCTGAATAGTACTCTTCAATATTGTCCAAGTCATTGGAAAGAAGGAAAGTATAGCCAAGAGAAGCTTAAGGACTCTTGACACCTAAATGCAATGGGGCATCCAGGATGGGACCCAGTGGTGGTGGGGGGGGGGGGGAGTGGTGAGGAAGAAATTAGGTAAAAATTTTAAAAATGAATAAAATATGAACTTTAGTAAATTATAATGTACCCATATTGATTCACTGATCATAACAATTCCAATACAGAATTAAACATCTGAACCTTCATAGTGCTCAGATGAAAGTAAGTCAGAAAATAAGTTAAAAGATTTTCATGGTGATAAAATGATGATGAAGATGAGATGGAGGAGAAAGATTACTGAAATCAAAATTAGATGACAAAGAAGTAGTTAGTTCATGATCATTGAACTTATCAACTTTAGAATGAATTTATTGTTTTTAAAGAACTGCATGATCTTAAAATTTTCAATCAGAGGGTAACCACTTAAATTTACTTGTTTTTGTGAAACTTCCTCACTGAAAGATTGAAGAAAATTCTTCACTGACTAAACCAGAAACAAGTCTTCATGTTTTCTGCCTTTTATGTCATCTATTGATTAATTAATTCTGTATCCATAAAAAGTGAACTTGTTTAAAGAGGAATCAGAGCCTGTCTTCTATGTAAAACCTAAAACTTTATATGTCAGCAGCACAAACTGCAGACAGCACAGAATGTGACTCAAACTAGTATTTCTCTAAATAAATTTTTATTATTTGACAAAAGATAAATGAGATATCAAGATGAATCTTTAATTTTTTAAAAATTTTTAATGTTTTTATTTATTTTTGAGAGAGAGAGAGAGAGAGAGAGAATGAGCGGAGGAGGGGCAGAGAGAGAGGGAGACACAGAATTTGAAGCAGATTCCAGGCCCTGAGCTGTCAGCACAGAGCCCCATGCGGGGTTCAAATTCACAAGCTGTGAGATCATGACCTGAGCCGAAGTCATCTGCTTAACTGATTGAGTCACTCAGGCACCCCTTAAGATGGATCTTTAAAGTGGAAAATCTTAGACACTCGATCTCGAATCTGTTTGGTTTTCACCCCATACACAATAGGATTGAGCAAAGGAGGGACAAGAAGATAAAGATTGGACAGAAGAATATGAATGTAGGGTGGAATGTGGAACCCGAACCTGTGTGTAAAGAAGGAGAAGAAACCTAGGAGATAAAACTCAAGGAAGACACAAATATGGGCAATGCAGGTGTTAAAGGCTTTGAGCCTAGATTCTCTCTGAGGCAGATTGAAGACAGTTACAAATATTCGGATGTAGGAGAGTGTGATGAAGATTATGTCAAATCCAAGTATAGTGAAAGCCACAAACAGACCATAGATCTTGTTGATTCGAATATCTTCTGCTGCCAACTTCACGACGGCCATGTGCTCACAGTATGAATGGGAGACCACAGTGGTCCAGTAGTGTTTCAGCCGACATTTGATGAGGATGAGACATGAAGATACAAGGAGGACTGCTCTGAGTGTCATTGCTACCCCAATCTGAGTGAGGAGTTGGTGGGTAAAGATGATTGCATGTCTCAGGGGATCACAGATGGCCACATAGCGGTCCAGGGCCATGGCCAGCAGAATTCCTGATTCGATACACTGGAAGGTGTGGATGAGCCACATCTGAAAGAGACAGGCATCGAAATATATGTCTGGTAAATGGAACCAGAATATTCCTAGCATTTTGGGTAGGATGCAGGTACTGAGAGCAATGTCTGTTGCTCCAAGCATTGCCAGGAAGAGGTACATGGGCTCATGGAGACTGCGTTCCGATTTGATGATGACCAGGAGCAGGCAATTCCCAAACAGAGCAGTGATGTACATGGCACAGAAAGGAATTCCAATCCAGAACTGCACAGATTCCAAGCCAGGGATCCCGACCAGTGTCAGCACTGAGGGCATGAAGACTGTGCCATTGAGCTTGAACATGTGGCTTTAGAGTTGCCTGATTTATGCTTCAAGTTTTGTTTTGTGTTTCTCTCTTCTTTATTTGTTCTCATGTAGACATTCCTAGAAACAAAAATTGAATGTGTCTTTAAAGGGCATTTTTTCCAGTATACATGTTTATTGATGCTGTAAGTCTAGGGATGCATATACAGGATCCCTAAATTCTGTCTTTTTCTCTTTCTCTTTCTCTCTCTCTCCCTCCCCTCAAAGGCACACAAATATACACAAGAATTCAATATTCAAAGCAGACCCACTCATACCTGATGACGTATGTGCATTTGTGTGCATTTATAAGTTAAGGATATTAGTTTAGTTTTATAATAGGTTCAGGAACTTACGATGTTACATATATCAATTTGGTTTCACCCAAGAGAAATTCATAGATAGTCATTTAGTGTGCAGTGAACACAAAGACAAAGGAAAAAAGAGGAACATTCACCATTTCAAGCAGTATGCTGTACCATGGGAAAATAGGAAGTTATAAAGTAGTGATTTTGACCTTAGAGATAACAATATTTGCATCATTGTAATAAAAAGTTAAATATCTCTGTGCCTAGGAAAGGAAAACTTAATATTATAAATCCCAGCAGGTTATTTTGTGTATACATACATCTCTGCCTCAGTTAATATGGAAAGGCAAAAGGCTCAGGATAGCAAAAGGCTCAGAATAGCAACACACACTGAAGAAGAGCACATTTGGAGCACTGACACTACTGGACTTTGAACTTAAAGATGCAGTGATCAAAACAGTGTGATCATGCAGAAGAATAGACAAATTGATGAGGGGAACAAAACTGAAGCCCACCCATAGGCACACACGTACTTGTAGTCAACTGATCTTTGACACAGGAACGAAGGCAATTTAATGGAGAAAAGTAGTCTTTTCAAATAATCATGCTGAAGCCATTGCACATTTCACACGCAAAAATAAAGGAATGTAGACACAGACTTTACACCTTTCACAAAAATTAACTCAGAGTGGATCACAGTATTTTTATTGATTTATTTATTTTGGGGCGTCCCCAGATGGCTCAGTTGGTTAAGCGTAGGACTCCTGGTTTCAGCTCAGGTCATGATCTTATGGTTTATGGGTTTGAGCCCTGCATGGGGCTTTGCACTGACAGTGTGGAGCCTGCTTGGGATCCTCTCCATTGCTCTCTGCCCTTCTCCCATTCACATTCTCTCTCTCAAAAAACCTTAATTGATTAATTGATTGATCGATTGATTTTTTTAAAGAGAGTGAGAGAGAGTGCATGTGAGTGGGGGAGAGGCAGAGGAAGAGGGAGAGAAAATCTGAAGCAGACACCATGCCCAGTGCAGAGCCCCATGAGGGGCTTGATCTGAGGACAGTGAGATCATGACCTGATTCAAAATCAAGAGTTAGCCATTTAAGCAACTGCGCCACCCAGGCACTCCAGGTCATAATACTTTTAGATTGAGAATACAAAACTATACAAAATTTAAAAGAGACAATAGGATAAAATCTAGGAGATCTTGGCTTTGAAAGTCACCTTTTAGTTAACATTAAAGGTATGATCCGTGAAAAAAGCAATTAATAAGCTGATCTTCATTAAATTTGGAAATCATCTGCTCTGTGAAAGACATTGTTAAGTGAATAAAATGACAAAGCATAGGCAGGGAGAATATATTTGCAAAGCACATATTTGAAATAAGGACTTTTACTCCAAAATATCCAAAGAACTCTTAAAACTCAACAATAAGAAAATGACCAAATTTAAAATGGGCAAAAATCTGAACAGAAACCTCACTGAAGAGGATATATAGATGACAGATAAGCACAGAAAAAATGCTCATCCTAGTTCATTGGGGAATTTCAAATTAAAATAACAATATAATACTACCACACACCTATTAGAATGGCTAAAATTCAAGAGTCTGATATATTAAATGCTGGTGAGGAGGTGGAGAAACAAGAATTCTCATTCATTAATGGTGAAGATGCAAAATGGTACAGCTACTTTGAAAGATAGCATACAAAGCTAAGCCTAGGCTTATCATGAAGTCCAATAATTATGCTCCTAAGTATTAACCCAAGCTAATTGAAAATTTATGTAAGCACAAAACTTGTGCATGAATATTAATAGCATCTGTATTCACAATTGCCAAAACTTAAAAGCAACCATATCTCTACCAGTAGGTGAACGTGTAAACAAGCCATGATACACCCCTATGATGAAATAGTAATAAAAAGAAATGAACTGTCAAGTTACAAAAGATATGTAGAAACTTTAAATCCATATTGCTAAGTCAATGAGGCAGTTCCTAAAAAAGCTAATACATGTGATCCCTGCTATATCATATTCTGGAAAAATAAAACTACAGAGACAATAACAAGATCAGCAGTCACCAGGGTTTCAGAGAGAAAAGAGAAGGATGAATAGATGGAACCCAGGGCCTTTTTAGACAGAAGAATATTCTACATGATACTGTAATTATGGATATGATACACATTTGTCCAGACACAAAGAAATGTACAATACAAAGAATGAGCCCTAATGTAAACTATGAACTTTATTTAATAATAATTATCTACTTGCTCAACTTTTGTAACAAATGTATCACACTAATGCAATATGTTAATTACCAGAGAAAATGTAGGATGGCAGAGGAACACAGGGTATATAGAAAGTCTATACTTCCTGTACAGTGTTTCTGTAAACCTGAAACTAATCTAAAAATAAAGCCTATTAATAATGAAGTTAAATATATACATATAGGGGTCTATAGCAGAGCTTACATCATAGTATTTTAAACAAATATTAACCCCAGAAATGGACCCTAGTGAAATATTCTCCAGTATCCCAGATAAAATTAGATGTTTTAGAAATAAACAGCACAAATAAAATTGATGACATCAAATGACAAATTAGACAGATTTTGAAATAAATCTCAATGCAGGGATAAAATTTTTTATCAAAATTCAGATATACACATTTTGTACAGAAAATTGTAATTGAAATAATAATGGCTTAAAATGAAAAGTTATAATGTATCGTATTTCTCTTGGAAAACTTCCTCCTATCAATATCTGATCGATAAATAATATTCTTTCAAAGAATAGATGGTAATTACTGATTCTAAACAAGATAATTTTTGTAAAATAAATCTGAAAATATCAAATGACATAAATACTTAAAATATAACAGAAAATATTGAAAATGTATTTGTTCATAGAAATGCAATTACTATGATTTATTGATGAAAAATACTTTTCTTATATTTCTTATTGAAGTGATTATATTCTTTACATAGAATCTAATTTTTCTTTGGTTTCATGAGTAGGATAAAATTCCTGGAACACACAAATAGCATCTAATAAAGCCAGAAATAAAGGCTAAAATTGTCCCAAACTAGGTAATGCTCAACAAGAAAATTAAAATTTTGTGGAACTGTCCTCTTTAATCAAAGCTAGGTATTTCCCCACTTCCCTAACCCACCCCTTTCCCATTTCTTTTAAGTACCTGCTCCTATAAAACCCACCCTTGGAAATTAATGCACAGTTGAGTGGCCTGTTTACTGTCATTAATTCTGCTGTGAGAGTGTTAGTATTTGTTCCAATTTAAATATTTGCTTGCAAATCACATAACTATGACATTATCACATTCAGTTGGATGTTTTCCTTCTCTTGGGTACACTATTGGGATAGAATTCAGTTAAGTTCAATATCCCTTTACTGAGTACTTCCTATATAAAAGACACTGTGCCGGGGGCTGAGTAAACACAATACTACTGCAGAATTTGCCTGCAGCAGACAATGAGGCTGCACCCCTGTTGACCCCTTTATGTCGCAGCTCTATTTTCCCAATGGAACATCCGGCCCTGTGCTTAGACTATACCATGCATTCAGACCCCACGTCTTCAACATAAGAAGGTTGTTGATCTTTAACATAGATGCCAAACATTAGTTTTATTGTTATCATTTGTAATGACAAAGTTTGGTAGAAATGACTCAATTAATTTCTGGTTCTTTGGGCCCTTCCCCTGGCAAAGCTAACCTTCCCCAAGAAGCTGCAGGTAGGATGTAGATATATGAGGCGTTCTACACAAATTGCCCCCTTGTTTGTTTCATTTCAACACATGCAAAATACTAAGTCTAAATGCATTCTCCTTTGAAAGGATGTAAATTGTGCATATATACAAACTTTAGGTGGTTTCTACCAAGATAATCTCTGTATTGAAGGATCAATTAATTGAAAACTTCAACCTTCCTGATTCTCTAAGAATTTGCCTCAGTGATTACTGGGTAATCGAGGACTCAGATGAATCTGAAATCACTGATATGCAGCCATTCTTTTAGTCTAGCTCTCAGAATCCATGGTCAGGAACTTTGTGTTGATTCTCTGGATCGATCTAATTGTTCTGTTCCTGGCTCTTCATATTCCTCTCACATACCCTTACATCCCTAAACACATCTACTCTACTCTGTTACTACCCTATCTCTCTCTGTGTCTCTCAATCTTCCTCCCTCTCTCTCAATCTCTCTCTCTCTCTCTTTCTCTCTCACTCTGTCACACACACACACACACACACACACACACACACACACACTTTAAAAATTTGTCCAAGCAGGTCCATTTCAGTTATTGATAATGTGTACAGTTCCTTTTCTCTTTCTAGTGTGGGAAGGGAGATGATTAATCTCCAGAGAAACTTTCTTCCCACCTTCATCATCTCCAGTTTTTCACACTTGCTAATCACTTTCTTTGGTATTCTCTATTAGTTCTAAGGGAGCCAGTGTTCATCTGTGACCACACCACGCTACACCCACAACCACCCGAAGGAAGCTTTATTCTAAGGATGACTTAATATCTAAGGGAAAGCTAATTTCTATTCACATGAGGATTTATTGGATCCTAAAATCAAAGAATCTTATATGTACATGGAAAAGACTCAACCCCCTGGCATTCCTTATATGGTTCATCATAAAAACCTTCAGCTTTGACCTTTCTGCTACTTTGTATGCTATTAATTCGTTAGCAGGTAAACATCTATGGAGTCGGTTTAAATTTTTACAAAATAATATAGAGAGATAGAGGTATGAAATGAATGCTTTTCAAATAGACATTAAAACTCTAATTCCAGGGTACCTGGGTGGCTTAGTCAGTTAAGTATCCAACTCTTGATATCAGCTCAGATTGTGATCTCAAAGTTGTGATCTCTTGAGATCGGGCCCCGTGTCAGGCTCTGCACTGACAGTGCAAAGCCTCCTTGGGATTCTCTCTCTCCCTCTCTCTTTGCCCCTCCCACATGCGCTCGTGCACGCTCTCTCTCTCTCTCTCTCTCTCAAAATAAATAGAGAAACTAAAACCCAAAAGAACTCTAATTCTACTCAAGGTGGACTTCTACTTCTTACTTTTGTTGGATGATAATAGATTTTCTTCTTTTAGTTGGTTGTATAAACTTCATTTCAGAGGTATGAAGTTCTGATTGTAAATGAGCCAAAAAAAAAAAAAATCTGCAGTTTAAATCCCTTAGTCTTTAAAGGGCTTTTAAAATCCAAAGATATTGTTTGTTGGGTTTGTTTGATTTGTTGTTTAAATCAAACTCATCATGGCTGACTAAGGAACATGCCAACATCCCTGACTAAGTATCTCCCTGTCATTAATTCTCATGATTAACTAACTCCCCATACCTTCACAAAGGTCCTTAGTGGGAGGTCAGTATTCTTAGTTTGCTACCATTACATCTTCAATCACCTTCAATCAAGGTCTCCTTTGGGTAATACCACTCATGTACATCACCTTCCATCCCTCAGTGCTTGAGACCAATCTATCCTGTATTCTCATTGGTCAATACAGTCCTAAAATTGTTGTCTACCCACCCCATTCTTTTATCTGTGCCTATGTATCAGCCAACAAATTCTTTTAGAATTTTTCTGTCTTGGTAATATATAGAATATAACTTGTTGAGTGAGATTATTGGCTTCAAATTATATTCATCTAAATTTTCCAAATTAAAAAAAGGTAAATGACTAAAAGGCACAGAATTTTTATATGTAGAGTACAGAAATAAAAGGTGAAAGGGGACAAATATTCCTGTATCTGGATTTTATTTTTCTGTCCTGGCAGAAACAATAATATACTTATTATGTTTTAATGATCAGGAATGAGGAAAATAAGGTCTTCTACTTTGTTTTGCTATTTTTTAAATCCCCATGAGTAAAAGCTTTCACTCATGTTTCACATTCATAGAACTTCATAAAACTATCACATAAACTTGCACATCATCTTGAAATGTATACAAAAGACATTATTCATACACAAGTTACTCATCATAACTTTGTATTCTGATAAATATCTCATTTTTATTTCTAGCATGTTGTGGTCACATGTTTATTTTTCTCTCTTATTCTTTCTCTCTCTTATTTTTCTCTATTTTCTCTCTTATATTTTCTCTCTTATTCTCTCTTATTCTCTTATTCTCTCTCATAACTTTGTATTCTGATAAATATCTCATTTTTATTTCCAGCATGTTGTGGTCACATGTTTATATTTCTCTCTTATTCACTATCTCTTCCTAATTCACATTCTTCTCTTACTTTTTATTCATTATATGATACATTAGCTACTCCTCGGTCAAGTGACAAAATAACCTTTGCCTCTTTAATTACCATCAGTCTGTGTCTGAAAATCTCAAAATGTGACCATACTTTGTTTCCATCATAACCTATCCTGATGTTTCTTCTGTCTCAACATACCCTTCCTTTGTTCTTTTGTCTGACTCTGTTTACACCGTTGGTACCATGAATTCCACTGACAGCTGTATTCATGGCTCTCCTTATTATTCTAGGCGTCTTCTTCTGGCAATATTACCCAGCCCCACAGCTACGCTGATCACTGAAAAAGCAGAAATACATATTGCTTTTCCATAAATTTAACTTGACAATAGAACTCAAACATCAAACTGCCTTTTAAACAGTTCTACCGTGGTGAAAAAGAAATAGAACAGATTTAAAGATTTTTTTGAATTGAATTCACGTTTCTTAATGCTGCTGACAGGACTTTCTTCCATATACTCCTTCTTCTTGTTGACTTATCGAGTAGACAATACCTACCTTAAAATGTTTGGGAAGACAATTCCTACCCTTAATTCCAGTTCATCACTCACCTTGCCAACAAAGTGAAGATGAAAAGTGACTCATAAGATTGTTGAGATTGGGAAAAGTATTAGTTATAGGAGAGTCTTTTTTTTTTTTTTTTTTTTTTACCTTTGGTGGGCTCTCTCTGCATCTCTTTTTCTAAGACTCTGTATCTCTCTTTCTATCATTTTTATTTGTCTCTCTCCAATATAGTCAAGAGCAGTATTTATCTTTGTATTTCTGATGCCACATCGTGGTTAACCTCATTGCTGACTGGCTGAGGTTGGATGGAAAAGTCCCTCTACTTCAGTGAGAAATAGGAAAAAAAAAACACTTTTTTTTTTTGCCTGATATTCTAGTATTCTCATTTAATCTAGCTTCACCAACCATGAAGCTAATATATCTCATTAGACCAAGACAGCTATAAAGAGTTCTATTACTGTGCATAATTGTATATGCAATAAAAAATCTCATTTTCTCCAGAAAAAAATAGATAACCTACCATTTCTTCAAACTCATTTATACATTTAGTGACTAAATGTATAGTTAGCATATAGGACGTGAACTTTAGTATATCCTATTAACAGTGTTGTTTTTGTTACACTTAATTTAACCCTGCTATAAACTTACTGCCATAAGAAAACATATATTAGAATTTTAAAAACCATTTTAGATTCTACAATTTTATTATACTTCCCTTTCCTTATAATACATTTTTCTTTAGATTTCCTCCTGTATCCAATAACTTTATTACATGACAAGTAATTATTATTCAACTCTCAGCTCAAGAATCATCCCCTCTATGAAGTATCTCATTATGTTCTTTTTTTAAAGTTTATATATATATATATATATATATATAGAGAGAGAGAGAGAGAGAGAGAGAGAGAACATGCAGGAAGGAGGGGCAAGCCTGACACTAGGCTTGACCCCATGAACTTCAAGATCATGATGTGAGCTGAAATCAAGAGTCAGAAGCTTAGCTGACTGAGCCACCCAGGCACCCCTCATCTCCTGATGTTCTTAAGCAGAAATCCAAATTCTTCCTTTATGCTCTCCAATGCAAGACAATGACTAGTTACTGAGTGCACCCTAGTAGGAATTAATTAATTTAGCAGTTTAATTTCCCTGGATATGTTTAATATCAAAAACACATCAAATTTAATGTGGAAGCAAAGCCATTTGTTCTATTTCCAGGAGTATATCTGCATAGAGAAGGATTAGAAAACACAAAGAACCAGTTTAAGAAAAATGTTAGGAATTTTATTTTATGTGTAAGCTTTCTTTGTTCCCACTTCTGCATTATCTTTATAGATTCACCTGAGTCAGAATGCATACCTGCTTTAATGAAACATCTACAGACATTAAGTATGGATGAGAGAAGAAAAGAAAGGTGAAAAATGTTCTTCCAAGAATATTCTTCCAAGAACATTTTTCTGGGTCAAAATATATCTTGGGTCAGATCTGATAAATGAATTACTTATTTCCCTTCAAGGATTCTGCTCGGAGTGACTTCTTATGCACAATTATAAGGTGCAATTACCCCACACTTCCTTTGGATCCTTTCTAAATATTTATCTAGATCTCAGAGCCACTTATGAGAACATGTACTCACAAGTTTAATTCTTCTGCCTTCTTCTGTGCACTTACCTACTCATATGGTGTAGTTATAAACTGTTTTAGATTAAAAAAAAACACAGAGTTTTTAATGTAAAAAATTATTTCCACTGAGAGAAATATAGTGTTAGCAGCTAGGCAACACTGTGATGCAATTCTCCCGAGTAATGAAGAAGTGATCAGTTATGTTCCCTGTGGTCAGCACAATTAGATTTATTTGCTTCTTAATTTTTTTTGGCATAAAGATATATTTAAAAAATCCAAAACGTGTTTGCCTCTATTCCCTGAATCTTAGCTGTTTCTGTTCCTATCCCACAAAGTTTTTACAGAAGAGATCTCAGTCTTTGTCTGACACCGAGGTTAGTAACAAACGGGGCAAATAATGCCATCATATAACATATAGGCTTTCAATGGACTCTAAAGTTGAATATATCAGGGCACCTTGGTGACTCAGTAAATTAAACATCTGACTCTTCGTTTTGACTCAGGTTATGATCTCACAGTTCATAAGTTCAAGGTCTGAATCTGGGCACTGCTGGCAGTGTGGAAACTGCTTGGGATTCTCTCTTTCTCCCCGTCTCTCTGCCCTTCTTTTGCTTGTTCTCTCTCTCTCTCTCTGTCTCTCTCTCAAAATAAATAAATAAATAAACTTTAAAGTTGAATATATCATGAAGTTGAAAAAGAGAGGTAGAAATAGTCTTTCCAACAATAGCTGATTGTGTTGAACTATCTATTTGAACCCATGGATTTTTTTCCACAAAGGACTGTTCTTTAACTTGAGACACCACACTGGTGGCAGTAAATTTTAATGAACTAATAATGGTAGGCAACTCCAAATATCCAGAATCTGCTACTCAGACTTTCACTTGGGTTGGCTCATAGAAGCATCTTACTGTTATTATATCATAAAACTGTAATTTTATTTATTTTTTAATTTTGTAAGCTTATTTTTTTGAGAGAGACAGAGGCAGTGAAAATTGGGGAGAGGCAGAGAGAGAGAGAGGAAGAGAGAGAATCCCAAGTAGGCTCTGTGCTGCCAGCTGCACAGAGCCTGATGTGGGGCTCAAACACACAAAACTGTGAGATCAAGACCTGAGTCAAAGCCAAGAGTCAGATGCTTAACCAACTGAGCCACCCAGGTGCCCAGAAACTGTTACTTTAGACAAAAAATGAACTAAGCTGGTTCCTGATTCCTGCGCTGTCTCTAGTACATGTATTTACTATTTTACCTAGAATATCTTGTGGTATTAAAGTGTGGTTAATATAGACTTTGCTGTTTTAAATAGAAAAAGAGTTGTTGACTTGGAGAGAGTACTTTGTGGTTTCTGAGGGAAGCAAGATTTTCTCATAAATGTATAATTATTATTGTTATTGCTGTCATTGTTGTTTCTGTCATTACAAAATCAACCAAACCAGAAAGTTAGGAACGCTGCAGTTATAACTTTCTGAAGAGAAATAATCTTATTAAACAAATAATGCATTTACACTTCCCTTTGGGCTTCGCAGTCTGAGAGGTGATAGAACATTTTGAACATTCAGAGACATTTCTAGTACAGTCTTAGATAACTATGCTTCCTATTACTCATGACCATTTTTTTTTTAATTTCTTTGGGCCTTCTCATATTTGTGAAGCGATGGCATAGGCCTTAATCTTGAAACCCTTAGCCTGCCCTGCCTTAACTTTCCACAACTATGTGAGCTCACCAAAGAACTTCACATACACACGGAGAACCCAAAGAACATTCAGTTCAGGAAATGTGATGGAAGGCTTCATGAGAGGGTCTTGATCTTTCCTGTAGAAGCCTGATTGAAGAGAATAGGTTATAAGTACATAAAACACATATGTATATACTTGGGGCACCTGTGTGGCTCAGTTGGTTAAGCATCGACTTTAATTTAGGCTCAGGTCATAGTCACAGTGTTGAGATCTAGCCCCACGTCTGTGCTCATAGAGTTGAACCTGCTTGGAGTTCTCTCTCTCCCTCTCTTTCTGTACCTCCCTCCTCACACTTTCTCTTTCAAAGTAAATAAACATTAAAAATATGTATATACTTTATGAATTGTCATTTATACGTGTATATCATTTATGATTATATATAAAATATAGTATACATATATATACTTCATGTAGTTTATAAATATCTTATTACTTTTTTCCCAGTGGCCATAGACATTAATGTAAACTGAGGACAGTTCTCCAAATGCCGTGGATCATACACTTACATTCAATTATTTGAATGAGGTGTGAGGTGTGAAGTGTGAGGTGTGATGGGATTGGAAGAAGAGAAAGAGCAGCTTTGGAATTAAATAATGAATGCAAAGAGAATAGTCTAAGACTTGAATTTCTCCCCTAGTGATGTAAACATAATCTATTTTATCTGTTAAAAGGAAGATATGATAAAATAAAGGGAAAGTTATAAATTGTTAGTCAAACTGGTAGGACATTAAACATATTATTTTGTAGGACACTAAACATATTATTTAAATCTGTGCTATTTCTCTCCTTTATAGAAACAATACTTTTTAGAATTATCAAAACAACTCCATGTACAAAAGGACAGAACACATTATATAGGACTAAATAAGTGATAGCTAATATGTGTACGGAATGCAAATTTTTAATCATTGGACACGTCTCACCTTTCTGCTATATAATACTCTGATTTAACATTTCTCCATAGGTTTCAGCAATTTCTACAATATGATAAACTTTTATAAATCTAAGGAATCATTGAAAAGTCATATATGGAACTTATACAATTTATTTTAATTTGAGACAAAATTATAATAATTTGCCATTGTTTTTAAATTTTTAAAAAATTTTTATTTATTTTTGAGAGAGAGAGAGAGACAGAGCATGAGCGGGGGAGGGGCAGAGAGAGAGGGAGACACAGAATCCGAAGCAGGCTCTAGGCCCTGAGCTGTCAGCACACAGCCAAGACAGGGCTTGAAGCCACAAACCGCGAGATCCTGACCTGAGCCGAAGCCGGACGCTTAACGGACTGAGCCACCCAGGGGCCCCAATGCCATTGTTTTTTAATGTAAGACCAGTGGATACCTACTCCTAAAATGTTTTTATATTTCTAGGTGTGTTTTTCTTTCATTAGCAATACCAAAAAAAAAAGCACTTCCCAAAACTTTTTGTCTCACCTTCCTTATAATTCAATAAGAAATTAAAGACATCGTGAAGGAGAATCCTTTCAGAGCATATTAAATTCTCCCCAATCACATTAATATATTATAAGCAAATTCAATTGAAAGTATTTAAAAACTGTTATGCTGTACTTAAACCTTTTAAAATATTGAATATTTATATTTTCATATATATATATAATATTCAAAATAATGAATATGTTTTCATAGGAATTTTTATAATGCTATTACATTTATTTTTACATATTTCAACACTATACATCCTATTTACCTAAAAGATATGTTATAAAAACAAGAATTAATTCATAAATTACTCAAAGTATATATTATATAATTCTTGATGAGCATAGAATTTAACCAAAGGAAATAAAATGTGTTGGTATAGCAGAAAACAGACTAAAAGCCATATGTCATTAGTGTTACATGGACATTTAGGAATCTGCCTTTTCTACTAAATGGATATTAGTTAAAAGAGTATCTTTGTACTAATTTTCCCCCAAAGTTAACATACTGTGAAATGCTGTCCAGGATGGTTTATATTTTACCCAGGATGGTTTATCTAACTAAAATAACAGTCTTCAGAGTGCCAGGATGGTTCAGTCAGTTGAGTTTCTGACTCTTGATTTCGGCTCAGGTCATGATCTCAGGGTCATGGAATCGATCCCCACATCGGGCTCTGCACTGGGTGTGGCGCCTGTTTGAGGCACTCCCTCTCTCTCTCTCTCTTTCTCTCTCTCTCTCTCTCTCCCTCTGCCCCTCTCCACCACTCACTTTCTCTCTCTCCCTTAAAAAAAGTAAAAAGTAAAATGACATTCCTCTATTTCATGAGTAACAATTACACTTCCCCTTAGACCTAACCTTGTAACAGAATGCCCCCTAATATCTTTGTTTCTTTCCTTTTGCCGTCATACTAAACTACCAATAAGTAAAATGTGAAAAATCCAGCCCATTAAATGATGCATCTTACAGGTAACCAGTGTCATCACAAATCCACCAATGTGTTACTTAGTAAATACCTGTTGATCCTACAATCAGTAACTCTCTGAGTACTATGCTAGATATTTGAGAAAGTGAAACTTTAGGCCATGTTTTCAGTTACTCATTATACTCAGACAGAATCTTGTGTGACCAGAAATAATAGAAAACTAAAGCTTTGTAATAATATTTAGATGGTGTAGTACTAAGAATGCATAAATAAAAGCATTCTAAACATAACCCAGAATTTGCAAAGTGATGTCTTCCTAAAGCCTTCAGAGAAAGATGTAAAATAATAGTTGAAGAATGGCATGCAATTTTCAGGGCTAGAAAGATTAGTCCTAGAGGAATTGGGATATTGTTTGAAAATACTGTGAGGTTTGGGGAGTGAGAGTATGCAGCAAACTCTAGCGATATGCAGCATCAACAGAACTCATGCTCAGAGGTGGGGAGTTTCAGTGAAACCTATACCATCAGGTTCTACAGCTTTGGTGAGCCAGGGATTAATCAGATCTTTCCCTACCTTCAGAGCAGTTTATATCTACTTACAGAAGAAAGATCTAGACACAAAGAAAGGCTTTCAGTCTAAAAAAGGGTTAGTTCATATGATAAACTCAAGGTCACCAGAAAGGAATTTCACAACCCCATAAACTGAGTGTTCCACCTTGTGATGAAGGCATCTTTTAGGCTCATTGATACTGATGAGTTACTGCTCAAAGGCCATCTCAGAGGACAAAGTGCTAGAGAGTACAAACACGTACACTCCTGCACACATACACACTCACACCCATGTTACGTAAATTATACCTGTATATATTTTTCTATATATCAACCCAGATTGGAAACCTTGAGGTTCACTGATGTCTTCAGTAGAAATCCAAAACTACAGATTTCATCCTGCTTTTATCTTTTTTGGTACTTGTAATTTCCACCCAAGCTGAGGAAATACATGCTCATCATCTTTAACATGCATTAAATATTTTATAGGGTTCATATAAGAATGAAACTAGATATTGAATGAAATTTTATTCTTACATTTATTCAGTAAAATTGTATTTCTTATATACAAGGGTCAGAACCTTATGAGGCATTGGAAATATGAAGATGAATTACTCAACATTTTTCTGTATCATATTTATAGCCACCAAGTAGATACCTGTACTAGGGAGTTTTAGTTCATAAATTAAACATTAGAATAAACGGATTTTATGGCTGTTTTTTTCCACCTAGACCATCCTTCAAAATTCCTTATGCCAGTGAATGCAACACTAAGTCAATGAAACCAGTAAAAGATAGTGTAAGTCACTATTTAGTGTCATATATATATATATATATATATATATATATATGACAAAAAGTTAAGTGACACTAAGTGGTAAATATTAAGTTATTAGACATCCAGTGTAATCCCCCAAACTATAGATACATTTTAAAATGATATGGTTTGAACTGTACACACTGCTATGGATTGCAAAGAATAACACAGAGCCCAAAAGGAAACCTCAATTAAGTCACCCTGGGGAAGATACCAAGAAATTTCTGAGCCTAATCCTATAGAATGAAGATTCCACCCATAAAGGAATCAGAGACAGAGGCTCCAGGTAGAGGGTATATCACAATGAGTGTGAGACATAAAAGTAACAGAGATGGAGATATCTCTTGAAGAGATTAATGTCTTAAAAGCAAGAAAAAATGTCCAATTGGAAAAATCCTGACTTCCGGCACTATACAGATTATTGATCATCTTTGAAATTAATGGGCAGTGCAATGTTAATAGTGAAAACCCCACACAATTTTGTGTGTGACAGATGACCAAGTCTCCATGTGAAAAATTTATTCCAAAATCTGAACACATTAATATAATGAAGTTGCTACTTTTTGCCCTCATAAATTCTGACACTATACTTCATCAACCAAACACAATGTGAACATATCAGGTTTATATCAAAGCATGATGTGAACATGCACTACCCAAGAGTTAGGATATAGAATGAGAGAGAGGGTCGAAATCTACATCTCATACTGTTATTAGGCCATCATCATGCATCTCCCTTACATAGTTGTCGTGACAAGCCTGATGACTTTTACATTTAAATTTTTTATTTATTTTATTATTATGATTGCTATAATAAAGTTATAAAACTTGCTATTTAAAATATTATTTTGCTTATTTATAAGGTCTTACCACAAAACAAGCAAGTAAGCTCACTGCTAATCATTCCACATTTACTTCAATTGTCTTCAGTTCAAATTTCTCTATTGGAATGTAATGTATTTAATAAATATATTATATATGCCCCCATAGAAGGCTGTGTGAAATACTATGGGGGGAAAGAAGAAATTATGATTACATTTTGATACATAAATTAAAAATCTCAATCTACACTTAATGCTTAATTCATGATCACTCAGTAAAGAACTTTAGGATGACAAAGTGTGATCATAAATGATAGTAAATAAATGATAGATTTAGTTTCGTATACATTAGTATGATAATATATTAGACTGAATTTCTTATGTAGTAGCAAAAAGGCCATTTGATGTTTGTAAACAGAGGCCAAATATTAATATTTAATTTGATTTTAAGAAATGTCTGTCTTAGTGACTGAGGGCTGATTGAGCTTCAAAAATGTATTCATAACTTTTGTCTGTCATGTGTGGAATAGATATGATTATCTCTGTGTGTTTCAATTAATTTTGTATCTGAAACAAGTGAAAATTTTATTTTATTTATTTTTTTAACGTTTATTTATTTTTGAGACAGAGAGAGACAGAGCATGAACGGAGGAGGGGCAGAGAGAGAGGGAGACACAGAATTGGAGGCAGGCTCCAGGCTCTGAGCCATCAGCCCAGAGCCCGACGCAGGGCTCGAACTCACGGACCGCGAGATTGTGACCTGAGCTGAAGTCGGACGCTCAACCGACTGAGCCACCCAGGCGCCCCAAAAAAACAAGTGAAAATTTTAAAATAGGAGTCAGAGCCTTACTTTCTTGAATGCAAAACTATAATTTTATATTCCTGTGCACAATGAACTTGAGAAAACATAGACTTTAATCAACAATGTTTTTTTCACTGTTTTGTGGTTGTTTTTGTTTGAAATCAAGTAAGATAGTGAGAAATCAAAATGGATCCTTAGAGTGAAAAAATCTTGGACAACCGATCTCGAATCTGTTTGGTTTTCACCCCATACACAATAGGATTGAGCAAAGGAGGGACAAGAAGATAAAGATTGGACAGAAGAATATGAATGTAGGGTGGAATGTGGAACCCGAACCTGTGTGTAAAGAAGGAGAAGAAACCTAGGAGATAAAACTCAAGGAAGACACAAATATGGGCAATGCAGGTGTTAAGGCTTTGAGCCTAGATTCTCTCTGAGGCAGATTGAAGACAGTTACAAATATTCGGATGTAGGAGAGTGTGATGAAGATTATGTCAAATCCAAGTATAGTGAAAGCCACAAACAGACCATAGATCTTGTTGATTCGAATATCTTCTGCTGCCAACTTCACGACGGCCATGTGCTCACAGTATGAATGGGAGACCACAGTGGTCCAGTAGTGTTTCAGCCGACATTTGATGAGGATGAGACATGGAGCTGAAAAGATGACTGCTCTGAGTGTCACTGCAACCCCAATCTGAGTGAGGAGTTGGTGGGTAAAGATGATTGCATGTCTCAGGGGATCACAGATGGCCACATAGCGGTCCAGGGCCATGGCCAGCAGAATTCCTGATTCGATACACTGGAAGGTGTGGATGAGCCACATCTGAAAGAGACAGGCATCGAAATATATGTCTGGTAAATGGAACCAGAATATTCCTAGCATTTTGGGTAGGATGCAGGTACTGAGAGCAATGTCTGTTGCTCCAAGCATTGCCAGGAAGAGGTACATGGGCTCATGGAGACTGCGTTCCGATTTGATGATGACCAGGAGCAGACAATTCCCAAACAGAGCAGTGATGTACATGGCACAGAAAGGAATTCCAATCCAGAACTGCACAGATTCCAAGCCAGGGATCCCGACCAGTGTCAGCACTGAGGGCATGAAGACTGTGCCATTGAGCTTGAGCATGTTGGTTTTAGAGACTCTTGGTTTAGAGCTTCTGATTCAAAGTGCCAGTGTGCATTGAGTGTCTGTCTGCTGTTTTCTCTTCTCACTTGCATTCATACAATCAGAGGCTGAGTGTGGTTTCAATGGCAGTTTGTCAGACATAGTCATTTTTTGATGGGACAATTAAATGCGTCCAAGAATGCAGACACAGGCTCCCTAGATGACTTATCTTGGATAGGATTGGGGAATTTAACTGATGCTCTATGTTAAACTTCTTTCTTGTTTTTTTTTTACCAAAGAAGTTTAAAATCTTTCAGTCAGGCAGTCAGAAGTAAAATAACAACAATAACAATAATGAAACACTCGCTCTTGAGGAGCTATTCTCTCTCTTACGCAAACAAGAAGTCATGAAGTAGGGACTTTGACCTCAGGAAGCAATGATCTGCCTGTGGCAATGCCACATGACAAGCTGTAGTGTAAAATTATGCATATGGAGCATGTAGAAGAGATTATAACGGTGTATTTAGAATCTGCCTTTATCCCGAAGTTGGAATCTAAGGAAATTTTCTGAAAAAATGTAGATAAAATTTGATATTTTAGAGATAAATAATTCAAATAAAAATAAAATTTATCATGACAAAGAATAAATAAGACAAACTTAAGTTAGACTAAAGTGTTTTACAAGATTTGCTCATTGGAAAATTTATTTCTCATTTGAAAATTGAACTCGGGATATTTTTTTCTGATTGAATAAGAACCCCAAATCAAATATTTCTCTGATTATTTCATCAAGAAGTTTTTCTATTATTAAAATAACATTTCCATTTTCATATGTATACAGGAAAACTGATCTTAATGTTATTTTATTAAAATAAATCAGAAAGTATCAAAACCATTGAACATCTATACTTCAAATACACTATGGAATAGTAAATAAGTAATTATATTTTTTCAGTGGGATTCAGGTTATGATATTATTTATAATAAAAAATAACCAATTTTGGCACCTGGGTGGCTCAGTCAGTTAAGTGTCTGACTTGGCTCAGGTCACGATCTCACGGTTCATGGGTTCTAGTTCGTGTCAGGCTGTGTGCTGACAGCTCAGAGCCTGGAACCTGCTTCAGATTCTGTGTCTCCCACTCTCTGTGCCCCCCCCCACTCACACTCTGTCTCTCTGTGTCTCAAAAATAAACATCAAAAAATTTTTTTAAATAACCAGTTTTAGCATATTTCTAATGAGCCACTTTTGGGAACTATTACCCAGCTAGGCTCCCTGTACTCTGCCATCATTCTGCTCTGAAAGTGGCAGAACATGTTTTAAATTTCACGTGCGCTGGCAATTCCCCTATTTAAGCATTAGTGTAATTTTTTTAAAGTTTATTTGCCTCTCACATACTGAAAGTAGGCACAATATTAATTTGGAATTAAGTTAATTTCAACATCTTTTTATTGAATGCTTTTTACAAAGATGAAGTTCTGTGCCAAGATCAGGACGGCCAAACAACAACGGTACAGAACTCACTTGTATCAGAACATGAGACTGAACTTGTTTGACTATCTTGGGGTTTCGTTTTCACACTGGGATATTTGGCCCTATGGTTCAACTATACCCTGCATCCAGTTCCTGGGTTTCTAACCTCTTGCTTAATGATAAAAAATCACTTTATAGATATTTGCAATAGCTATTCCTGGCCATTCCTCTAAATAATTTAATTCTTCTCTAAGAGCCTCTACTCCAAGGGGTCCACCGAGGCAAGATGTAGATATATGGACATTTTGACAAAATTTATTCTCTCATTTGCTGAATTTCAATGAAAATACAATGCTAAGTCTTAACTTATATTCCTTTGGAAGGTACAAAAAATGTGTATATATATGCAAAAGCTAGGTGGTCTCCTTCAAGATTATCTCTGTATTGAAAAATCAATTTAATTGAAAACCCCACTTGTGTGCTGCTCTAAGCATTTGCTTAGGTGATTACTAGGTAATCCAGGATTGAGAGAACTCCTTAGTCACTGATATGTGGTCATTCAATCAGTTTAGATCTCAGATATGTCCAGAATCTACAGACAGGAACCACTTGTAAACTCTCTGGATTGATCTAATTATTCTGTTCCTGACATTTGGTATTCCTCTTACTCACCCTTACTTTCCTAATCCTGACTATTCAATTCCCACCTCATCACACACACACACACACACACACACACACACACCATTATCTAGAATATTTGTTCAATCAGGCACATTTTAATTATAAGTATATGATGTACTGATTTTTTTTTTCTCTCTGAAGTGAGAAGAAGAATTTAGTTTCCAAGGAAACTGTCTTCTCACCAGTCCATCTTTACTTTTTCACACTTAACTGAGCCTTTTGGTGTCTCCGTCAGCTGTGACAGAGCACAGTTGGTCTATGACCACAACATACAAGAGTCAACAGTACCTGAAGGAGGCTTTGCTCTGAGGATGACTTAATGCCAAAGGGAAAGTTGATTTCTCCTCTGATGGGGATATATTGCACCCCAGCATCCTAGAATCTTATGTTTGGGAAGTACTCTATAAAGCTTCACAATTGATTATATGATTCTTCATGAAACATTTGTTTCTGACCACTTGGCCTCTTAGTGCACTATTAATTCTACCAAAAGGTGAATGTCTAAGGAGTCAGTTTATATTTTTATAAAATTACTTAGAGAGATAGATATATTACATGACTATTTCTCCAACTATCTTCTTGAAGCCTGCAATCCCACCCAGTGTGATGTTTACTTTTTACTCAATTTGGGTGAACAGAGATTTTCTTCCTTCAACAGGCTTGTGCAAAATTATTTTGGGGGCATCATGGAAACCCCATTGTAAATGAAACCAAAATTCCATCCACCACAGTACTCCCTCAGTCCTTTAAGGGCTATAAATTCAAAAGCTTTGTGTATTTGTTTGCTTAAAATCACCACTCCTCTTTACTGACTAAGGAATACACCAATCTCTCTGACCATATAGCTCTCCTTCATTAATTCTCATTTTCAAGCCCCAGAACCTCACAGAAATCCTTAATGTGAAACCCATATTCTCACTGGTTACCGTTGCTGCCATTACCACCTCTTTCTGATTCACATTTCTCTCACGTTTTACTCATGCTATAATGCATTAGCTGCTCCTTTGCTACCTGTCACCACATCCTTGCTCCTTTCACTGTCTACCCCCCTTGCCTGAATATCTCACATTATAATCTATATATTCTGTTTTTCCAACAGAGAAGCTTAATGATATTGGAGAAAAAATCACGATTCTGGAAGGATTCCCATGAAAATCCTGTAGCTTTTAATTCCCTGGCTGACTTCCAGCCATTTCTATTCATTCACCCCCACCCCCTCAACTCTATAAATAGCTCCTCTCTCTTGATGGTAAGATGTTGGTTACAATGTTACAAACTCTCACTTCTTTTCCTCTGGCATCCTTTACTCCAGCAGAAAGAGAAGCTCTTCTCTGGCAGCTACTATTCCTAATTATATTCTCTTCTAAACAATTAGCTTTTTTGTTTGTTCATTAGCTTTCTCCCCAAACCCTGTATTTTCTTTTCCTTCTGACATATGGGTTTTTTTTTTTTTATGTTACAGGTTTAAACACATTTTGTTATAATATGTGTCATGGTTTCCTCCTGCTAACGTTCTCTATCTTATTCTTTTAAAAAAAAATTTTTTTTAACGTTTATTTATTTTTTGGGGACAGAGAGAGACAGAGCATGAACGGGGGAGGGGCAGAGAGAGAGGGAGACACAGAATCAGAAACAGGCTCCAGGTCAGCCCAGAGCCCGACGCGGGGCTCGAACTCACGGACCGCGAGATCGTGACCTGGCTGAAGTCGGACGCTTAACCGACTGCGCCACCCAGGCGCCCCTCTCTATCTTATTCTAATTGCCACTGTAATCCTTCCATGAATCACTATGACGAGCTGTATTTCTTAAATCAATAAGTGATTTTCCACACCATTCTCATAAACCTTTGTATCCATAACTCTTTGAAGTCCATTTTTTCTAGAAAAAATTTAAATGGCACTTCAATGAAATTATGATAAATTTTCAGAAGACTCTGTTGATATTTGTTCGGTAGTCATTATATTTTCTCTTTGAAATGTGTTTTTCATTTCTGTGTCACATTCTAACCTATTTTTCTTCCTGTCTCAAAATACCCTCTCCTTGTTGCTTTGTTTGACTCCCTTTATATTGTTGATGCCACAACTTCCATTAATAACTGTATTCCTCTCCGTGGATCTCTTTCTACTCATTCTATATATCCCTCTTGTCCAGAAATATTACTGAATCCATAGTTTCAATAACCACGGATTAAGAGTACATAACTATCACCTCTCCATAAATCTAACCTAAAGACAAGACATACTCATTAAATCCCCTGTGTAACAGTCCCAGCTGTGGTGAAGGTCCTCTGTTTCAGGGAGCAGGGAGAATTAGTGAAAAATCTGATTTGGGTTTTAGATTTATGCATCTTTATTTAATCCAGACTTGCCAGTCACCTAGCCAATATACCTCACTAGGTTCAGGACTCTTGTAACTAGAGCTTTTATTGTGCATAGCTGGAGATGGTGGGGGGAAATCCTAAATTCCTGTAGAAGAAAATAGAATAACTAGCCATCTTTCAAATCCAGCGGTATATTCAGTGACGAAATGCTTAGGAATAGGCAATTTCCTAATTTCACTATTTCCATATGTGCTATTAATATTATTGCTAACTCTCACTGAATCACCCTTGCAAACTTATCAGTCACGTTGAAACGTATGCTAGGATTCTGCAAAGTAATTCATTCCTGTGCTTCTATCATTTCCTTCAGGTTTCCTCCTACCCTTCCTGGTCTTTCTTGTCTGCCAAATACTTATTATTAAACTCTCAACCCAAACATCACCTCCTCTGTGAAGAATTGTGTGATGTTATAAACAAAATTCAAAATTCTTCTTTTATGCCCCCAACATATGACTATTTATTAAATACATCACAGTAGGAACTAATTAGTATTTTACTTCCCCCTCCCCCAATCTATTTAACATCAGAAATGCATGAAACTTAATGGAGATGCAAATTCACTGACACTATTTCCAGATGTATATCTGCATGGAGAAGAGAGGGTAGAGATTAGGAAAAGTGAAGAATCAGTGTACGAAAAGTGTTAAGAATCTTATCTAGAAAGAATATGTTTCCACTGTTTTTATTTCAGTATTCTCTTCAAACACTCACATAAGTCAGGATGTATATTTGCTTTGGTTAAAGATATGAAGAGATTTGCCATGGAAGAGAGGGGGAAATACTAGTCAAAAATGCTAACAAGACCAGGATGAGCTCAGTATCCCTTCTTTATGCTCCTCATGTCCCACATGAAATTCTGACAATTGTTCTGCTCCTTTTAGAATTTCGTAATTCCTCATACATAATTACAAGTGGCACTTTCCCACTGTCCTTTTAGACCCTTTCTGACATTTCTCTGTGTACTCACAATCCCAGTTCTCCAATCTTCTCATGTGCACACACTGGCGTGCTTATGTAGCCAAACACACAGTTATAAAAAAAAATTGTTCCCAATGAGACTAATACAGGACAAATACAATATCAGAGGTGGGAAAGGCTATGTGATGCAATTCTCTTGAGGAATGTAGTTAGTGACAGATTGCCTTCATATACTATAGAATATTTTTTCCAGCTTTCGAATAGCCTCTAAAATTGAATTCATGAATATCAGAAAGAAGTAAGCACTGAAACCAGGACTCCATTGCAAGTATACTCAGGGACTCATAATTTAACTTCATGAAACTGAAAGGGAGAAGTGGAAACTGAGGGGTCTTCCCAGGAAGAGCTAATCTAAACACATGGAAGATGCTTTTACACTTGTGAGACAAAACCTTAGGGACTTTTTTTTTCACTTAGATTAATCTCTTACTTCTAGAAATCACCTTGGTGGTTAATTTTAACCGATTGGTGCTAACCAAATGACCAAATATAGGATCAACTACCTGGTCTTTCATAATAAGCTGGATCATAGAGGCATTTTCACCTTGGTTACACAAAAAAAGTGCACATTTACACAAAATGAGTTACACTGATTCATAATCCTAATACTGCCTCAGTAGAACTATTTTACCTATGATATCCCGAAACATTAATGAGTGGTTAATATAGCTTTTGTTGTTTTACATAGCAAAGAGTTGTTGACCTCAGGAAGACACCTTCTGGTTTCTGAAGGAAGGAAAACTTCCTCATAAGTGTATTATCATTATTGTTGTTATTACTATCATTACAAAATCAATCACAGCATGAAGTTGGGAACTCTGATTCTACCATAATTCTTACTCTATAGGAACATTCCTAATGAATATATAATTAATTTTTACTTATGTTTCTTGCTTCTTGGTTGATTGAGGGGCACTAATCTAGTCTGTGGATTCAGAACAGTTTCTAGTAAAATCCTGAATAAATATACTTCTCATTATTCATGGCCATTATTTATGACATCTTTGGGGCTTACTTCCCTTATCTATAGAGTGCAGGATCTGGACTTCTTGATCATGAAACTCATCACCTGCTTTGGCATAACTTTCCACAACTATGTAGGTTACTCATGAATGCTTCGTGCGCACACACACACACATGCACACACACACACACACACACACACACATACATGCACACATACACACAGAACCTGAGTAAGAGCCTTCTATCAGCAAATGGGTGGACGTCTTCAGGCAAAGTTCCTTATTTTCATTGTTGAAGGCAGGACTGGCTGAACTAAACAGCTTTGGAATTAAAGGAAAATGCAGAAGAAAACTCTAAACTATAATAGTATTTGATTTCTAAAGGAGAAAATGTGGTAAAATAAAAGAATATTACAGAGTTTTAATCAGTTGAAACTGGTTTATAAGAGGTCTCTTCTGTTTTTGTGTGATACCAAAATATGTTATTTTGTTCTGTAACAACATTTCTCTCTTTTATGAAAATAATTTTTAAAATTATTTAAGCTATGAGGAATACTATAGAAAGGTGCAGGAAATATAAGATCAAACAAATGGTAGCAAATATGTGTATTGAATTCAAAATCTTTCATTTTGTGCACACTTCTTGTCTTTCAAATATTATCCTCTGATCCTGGTTTTCTAGAAATGTCAACTACAAAATCAACAACTTGTAATTTTTTAAGTTTTAATTAATATAGTGAGTTATTTGAAAACTTACATGTAACACATGAATTTTATTGTCCCTAGAAACAAAAATTACATCCATTTTTTTCACTTAAGGCCAGTGACCACTAATTCTTGAAATATGTACCTACTTTCAAGTATGACCTTTCTTTCCAATATATGCTAAAAGACACTGTTCAAATTTTCTGTCTCCAATATTTTATAATGTCATAAAAATAAAAAGCATCGTGAAGCACAGTGAAGTGTATTCTCAGAGTTTATTCACGATTTTCCCAATCCTTCTGAGTAATGTATTTGAAGTAAATTCAACTGCAAAGTTTAAACCAAATTAATGTTATGTTATGTTATATTAGAGTTCTTCTAGAATATTCAACTTAATTTTATGCAGTCCATTTTTAGCATATTTTAACAATTTGCATATTATTTAACTGAATAATCCATACTCTCTTTTTTTTTAAGTTTATTTGTTTTAGGGAAAGAATGAGCAGGGGAGGGACAGAGAGAGGGAGAGAGAGAGAGAATCCCAAGCAGGTTCCACATTGCCAATGTGCAATGTGGAATGCAGGGTTCGAACTCACAAACCATGAGATCATGACCTGAGCTGAAATCAAGAGTTGACGCTTAACCGACTAAGCTACCCAGGCACCACTGAATAATCCGTACTCTCTTAGAATGCCAAGGAGATACCTTGTTGGACATATGAGAAGATGGAAACTTAAGCTATGTTTTGGGTAGATCATTACAGTTAGGCAGATTTTGTGTAAGTGAAAAATAAAATATAATAAGTCATAATACTTAAGTGAGATCATATTTAAAGATGGTTGAATGAAACTAAGAACACCAAATGACAATTTAATCCATAATTTTCTAATTGATATTATCTTAAAGTCCCTCACGATACATATGAAAACCCAGATAATGCAGTAGGCACATTTGCAAGGCTGGCAAGATTTTCCTGGTATGATTTATGCTATCAGCAAAGACACTGTCGACTTTAGATGGTCTAGTGCCCTTAAGACCTTAAGACTTTGCAGTGACTATTGATGGTGTGCAGCAGCATTCATTAGAGAGCATTGTAGCTGAGGCTGGGGGGCTTTTCTGCAAGACCTCCATCCTTTTTTTCCGTCTCTATTTTTAAGGTGGTTTCTATTGACTTGGAGAAGAGTGATATAAACACAAAGAAGGTACATGACATCAGGGCCCTAAATCTAATAAAAGTAGTTCACATAAACTCATATCACCAGAATGGAATTTCAAAACCCTAGAGGCTTGTAGAATTAGATTTTGATTAAGCCAAAGTCTTTCCTACTTTGTGTTGATTAGGGTTCACTTGGCAGAGAGACAGTGAAGGCATCATTTAGGCACATTGCTACTGGGGAATCACTACTCAAAGCACCACTCAGAGGACAAGGAATGAGGGGATATACACCCACATCCACACATCCACACCTATCCACTTAGATCACACTCATTACATACATTGTATCTGTATTTACTTCTCTATCAACATGAGGCAGTATAGGGAAAACAAGAGGAACATAATTCCTGTAAAGCCTCTGATCTGTGGCAAGTGTTAAAAGTTTCCATAGGCTTAGAGACAAATACCTCCTTCCAGGAAAGAGAACAAACAAGAGACAAGAGCATCAGGGAGTAACAGTTGTTTAAACAAAAACAAAAGAAAGAGTTTAAACAGAAATGACTATTTTAAGCCTGCCTGCATAAGTATTTCTGTTTTTCAGACACCCTAAAAAAATCTGGACTGTGAAGAAGGGCATCCTGATTGCCTCGTGGCCATTAGAGTAATGTGTATAAGCTAATGATCATGGGACTGAAGGACACTTCCCTACTCCAAGGCTTTCAAACCTTGGAAAAGTGCCTTTATAAGCTGTACACACTACCCTTTTGAGAGCGACATTGCTCTTTCTTGCTGGTTCCCTTGTATACAAGCTTTCTCTAATAAACTCTGCCTATTTTTTTCTCTCCCTTTCAGTGTTCATTTCTATGACACTGAGACTCAAGAACCAGGTTTTAGGGGTCCAGTAATAAACAAATATTGAAAACCTGAAGTGTTCTTTTAAAATGTTTATTTATTTATTTTGAGAGAGAGCAAGAGAGGGGCAGAGAGAGATAGAGAGAGAGAATGCCAAGCAGGCTCTGTGCTTGGTGTGGAGCCTGATGTGGGGCTCGACATCCGTGAGATGTGAGATTGTGACCTGAGCTGATACCAAGAGTCAAACGCTTAACTGAGTGAGCCACTCAGGTGTCTCGAAAACCTGAAATGTGTTAAGTCAACCTCCAACAATGGGTTTCATTCTACTTTTTTCCACTTTTTTTTTAAATCTATGTTGATGCTTTATTTGAAACAGTTCTTCTGAGTTTGAAGGTTCTTTCCTGCATCAAATGAAATGAGACTCAAAGCAAGGAGAAAAAAAGCAAAAGGTACTTGTCAGTTTGAAAGTCACAGTTTATCTTTCTATAATTAGACTAGGAGAAAAAAAATGAACTCACTGGTATCAGGAAGAAGCAAGAGTCTTCTAGGATCTGGCATTTGATGAGATAGATATTCAGTTACTGTGCATTCCCATTGTTTTTCCATGGCGGAACATATGGCAGACTCTTGGGAACACGCATGCCTGAAGACAGGTTATTCTTATGTTCCGTAACTATGTTGCCACGGTATTTGGTTGTGCCCCAGACAAATGGGGTGCTTGCTGGTCTGTTCCCACAGATCTTTATCCCAGTCTTCATCACAAGGAAGGTACTGCCAGGTGCTCTCAGCCAGAGTCTCTTGACATTATATTTAGTGAAAAAATGAAGAATGAACATTTAATGTGGAATGAAGTCACATCTTTATAGCATGGAAAGAAGTAAGAATAAAGTCTTTGGAATAGAGGGATGGGATATCTTTTTATCTCAAAATTCCTGTAATAGACTTGCATTACCACTAATGGGGAAAAAGTAATAAAAGTGGGGGAAGGCTTAGCATAGTAGATTCATATGTTCCACACTTCACTTTTAGGAATAAAACAAGTCCAATTACACAATATTATATGTTTTGATAGAAGTCCCAATTAATTGAATAATCTAATAGGCATGTTTCCAAAATTTTAGACAGTGGTGTGTCTAAGTGGAATGAAAATATTGTTGAACTGAGGGTCACAATTTTCATATGGCAAACACGCTTCAAGAACATGTCAACAAAATGCAAAGACACTTATTATTACATCTATAATGGCCATGATTATCCTATAGCAGACATTCAGAAATCTTTTCTGGAATGTGTATTGGAAAAAGTTAGTTCTATTTTCTCTCTTGAATTAGAACATCTCTTAAGTTCCTTAATATTCAAGACCTCATAAAAGAACAAACCCTCCAATAAGTTATTCAAATTGTAAGTTGTTGCACACATGGGAAGTAGCATTACTCTTCTGACCTTAAAATATTCTTGCTGATCAAACCCAAGGGTTTTACTACATTTTCAGGGAACACCACTTCTTCATCCTGCTTCGGATCTGCTGGGTCTTTACACTGTAGATGATTGGATTCATCAGGGGTGGAAAGAGAATATAGATGTTGCCCATGAGGACATGAACCGAAGGGGAGAGATGCTTTCCAAAGCGGTGCACCATGGTGAGGCCAATGATGGGGATGTAAAAGACCAGGACGGCACAGATGTGGGACACACAGGTCTGCAAGGACTTGAGCCTCTCCTTGTGGGATGCAATTGCCAGCACTGTGTGCAAGATGAAAACGTAGGAGATGAGAATAAGCACAGCGTCTAACAACAAGGTACAGATCACCAGAGCCAGGGCATAGAGGCTGTTGAAGCGGATGTCAGAGCAGGCGAGCCGGAGCAGGTCCTGGTGCAGGCAGAAAGAGTGGGAGAGGATGTGAGGGCGGCAGTAACGGAAGAACTTCAGGCGAATGATGACAGGGAGAATGGACAAAGCTGCCCTCATCAAAATGGCCACCATGAAATGAATGACTCTACTGTTAGTCAGGAGGGTTGTGTATCTCAGAGGATTGCAGATTGCAGTGAAGCGATCAAAGGCCATGGCAAGAAGGACCCCAGACTCTATGAAGGACAGACCATGGATAAAGTAAGTTTGGGCAATGCAAGCATCCTGACTAACTTCTTGGTTGAGCCCCCACAGGACCCCCAGCACCGTGTGCACTGTGGACAGCCCCATGCACAGGTCAGTGAGGGCCAGCATGGCCAGAAAGTAGAACATGGGCTGGTGCAGACTGGGCTCTGTCCGGATCACATGCAGCACCACGCAGTTTCCCAGGAAAACCATGGCATAGATGGAGGAGAAGGGAATGGAAAACCAGGGATAGTAGTGGTCCAGGCCAGGGAACCCCGTGAGAATGAATATTGAGGTATTGATAATGGAAGCAGAAGAAGCAGGCATGATTATTTGAAGGTAATGTTCAAGATGAGATCAATATTTACTGACAGTTTTGTCAAAGTGTCTGCTGTGTGGGAGCAGTTGAGTCTAACATAGGTCCTCACACTGTAGCACAGGTCAAGCTAACGTAGACGCCAGGGAAGCCCCCTCTCCAGGAGGAGCTACAGCACAGGACGGTCTCACAGGGAAGCTTCTTGGTATCAGGTCTCAGGTTATGGGAGCAAATCAATGTCCTGACCGTTGTGGGCAAATCAGATCATGCCCTTCATTTGCTTTTAGTCCCTCTGAGCTGCTTGCAGGGCACACAGCAGGTGACAGTGGCAAAGCCATTGAGAGAATAGGGCTGCTCCTGCTCTGCTGTCCCGAGGAAGCCTCTGCACGCTGTCCTGTGGCCAGTGCTTGTGGCACAAGGAGTCAGAAGGCTCTGGTTTATGAGGAAGGAATGAGAGGATTGTGTGGACCAGGTGGACCCAGGCTCCTGGGAGGCACTCTTCCCTCTTGGTGGCTGATGCAAGTGGAAGATTCCACCTGGTCACTGCAGGTTAGCAGTTCCTTGGAATTGAGAGGAAAGGACAACTGGTAGTGTTTCCCAGAGTCCACAGATCTTTTCTATCTTGGAGGGAAGGGGACTCAGTGTGTCAACTGAAAATCTAATACCCACTCAGAAGGAGGCAAGAAGTAAACACCCAAGGGGAAAAGATCGTATCAGAATTCTGAGGAATTTTTAGTCTCAGTTTCAGTCTGAAATCAACTAAAATATTTCCATAAGGCTTACATTTACTTATTCATTGTTTTTCCCTAAATGTCACTTTCACTGTTCACTAAATTCCTCGGTAAACATGTCTCCCTTTCTGAGCCGCCGAGCTACTTTTGACAGGTATAATATAAAGACCCATATATACAAATGTTAGGGAAAAGTGCTACAAAAATGACACAAAACATATTGCTAAAATATTTACTTATGTGTCAGTAATATAAGGTTAATTCTGCACTCATGTGTGAAATACTTAAAATATTTTCTCCTCCTCATATTTGTATCATTCACTGGTGCTGTATGTAAAATTATAGGTAACTACTTCATTCAAATTTCTTTTTCTTTTGAGATATTTTCAATTTTTTTCCTTGGGGAAAAGTTTTGAGTAAAGCGTAAAGAGTATTTTTGCAAATGATTTAATGATAAATTTTCTACCCAAAGTCTATTGTTTTCTACAATGAAGGTCATTCTTCTACATAACCATAATGTAATCATCATCATGAAATTATGGCAATGCTGCCATATTGCTGTCATCAAATTATCAGACCCCAGATAAACTTTCTCAAATTGTACCATCAATGTAATTGATAGTAAAATAAAATGCAGTTCAGAATCGTGTGCATTAGTATTCCTATATTTTTACTTTTATTCCCTGTGAAATTTCTTTAGATTTTCCTTGATTTGCATAACTCTTAAACTTTTGAAAGTTACAAGTCATTATAGAATGCTTCTCATCTGAGTGTGTTTGATTCATACTCATGGTTAGATTCAAATTATATAGGAATGTAATGAAAATGAGGTCTTATTCTTCTCATGCATATGTTCAGGCTGTGCGTGGTTTGAAATTGTCCAAACACTGATGATGATCAATTATTTTTTAAAGTAGGGTCTTCCAGGATTCATTACTATAAATTAATATATATTTCCTTTCCCTTTTATTTTAAGTTTATTTATTTATTTTGAAAGAGAAAGAGGGGGAGAGATAGGAAGAGAGAGAGAGCAAGTGAGAGCACAAGCAGAGGAGGGACAGAGAAAGGGCCAGAGAGAGCCTCAAGCAGGCTCTGCACTGTCAGTGTAGAGCCTGACCCAGGGCTTGAACTTACAAACCTTGAGGTTGTGAAAAGAAGAGCTGAAGAGCTAGGCACTTAACTGACTGAGCCACCCAGGTGCTCCATTCCATTCACTTTTAATAAGTATTTTGTAGGAGAGTATTTGAGACTATATAAATATCTTATAGTCATTGTTTTATATTTTATTCAATAGGTAATTATCAGTCACTATCATTTTTTAGTATTCAATTTATATTCCAGATTTAGTCAGTGAAAGCACCATAATTTGGCTTTTGTATCTTTTTTATACATATTTTAGCACTTCTTAATTTTTGGTACAATTATGTTTGGTACATTTGGTATATTCAGTGTACTTTCACTACCATGGCCCTATAAACATCCATTTTCACAGAAAGCTAAATCCTCTTTTCTTTCTCTTTTGTTTTTAATGTTTATTTTTGAGAGATAGAGTGTGAGTTGGGGACAGGCAGAGAGAGAGAGAGAGAGAGAGAGAGAAAGGGAGACAAAGAATCCAAAGCAGGCTCTCTAGGTTCCTAGCTGTCAGCACAGAGCCCGATGTAGGGCTCAAACCCACAGATGGCAAGATCCTAACCTGAGCCAAAGTCAGAAGCTTAACCAACTGAGCCGCCCAGGTGCTCACGCCCTTTTTTTCTCTTTCTTTTTTTTTTTTCTTAACGTGTATTTGAGAGAGAGAGAGAGAGAGAGAGAGAGCAAGCAGGGGAGTGGAAGAGAGAGAGTAAGAGAAAGAAAATCCCAAGCAGGCTCTGCACTGTCAGCACAGAGCCCGATGTGGGCCTTGATCTCACCAACCATGAGATCATGAGTGGAGTCAAAATTAAGAGATGGATGCTTAACTGACTGAATCATCCAGGCACCCCCAGATCCCCTTTTCATACAGATTAGTACCCAGAAGTTTAAGAGTTGCATGCTAGATGGGTCATATCTATTTTCTTTTTTAAAATGTTTATTTATTTTTGAGAGACAGAGAGAGATAGAGCATGAATGGGGGAGGAGCAGATAGAGAGAGAGACAGAATCCGTAGCAGGCTCCAGGCTCTAAGCTGTTGGCACAGAGCCTGACGTGGGGCATGAACTCACAAACTGTGAGATCATGACCTGAGCTGAAGTCGGACACTTACCCAACAGAGCCACCCAGGCTCCCCAAATGGGTCATATCTATTGAGGAATCAATGTTTCCAGGCTCTCTCAGAGAATTGAGCTAGGGTATTGCATCTACATGTATTTCTCTCTCTATATATATTGAAATCCTTAATGCACACTTACAAGTTAATTCTTTTTTCATGGTTATAAAGTTGCCACAAACACTGAATTAATGAGTACTGAAGTATTGCTGCCAAGAAAAATAAAAGGTAAAGAAAAAGGTAACCCTTAGTCACAACGTTTTTTGAGTATAACAGCGTTTTGCATTTAATAGATTTAACAGAAACACTGTGGTATTATATAGGCTCACTTATTCTGTTCTCTTTTAAAAATTGTTCCCTTACCAGTGTCTCTGTGAAACAAGCCACTCTCAACAGTGTTGAAAACCTGTTCAGGCACAAAACCCTTTACCTGCAGAACATTTATGAGATGTTTTAACTTTCTTCTACAGTTTCCTGAACTATTGTCTCTGCCCTGCCTGAAGTTGCACATTCTTCATGCCATGTTGCCATTTAAGCACACAAGCCAGCCAGCGCTAGCTGAGTGGGGTTAACATTTTCCTAAACCTAAATTTCTAAATCTCACAACGATCGCCGCTATGCAGTTTTTGTCGGCTGTCATCTCCTGAATCCACAAATGTGGCTGCTTTTTCATTGTTTCCTCTGTTTCACCATGCATTACACACATTACTTTAGCCCTTTCTCGATAATACAGACACACCAGGGAATTTATTTTCTTTTTTCTGGAAGTACCATATTGTTGATTCATCAACATTGAACTCACATACAACAGCATTGCAAATCATGTCTGAAGGAAGCTTATGTCGCACATGTATTTTCTCTGCAAGATAGGTACATCACAGCCTTGCACTTGGGAACACAAGACCTTACTTCAGTACTATGCTTGGAGGCCATTTCAAAAAGTGAAATTGGCACCCAAAGCAACAGAAATGTTTAAAACACAGCACTAAATACCCCAGGAAAAGGACAGTTTTTTACAATATGAAATCTGGAACAAAAAGGAAGCATACCCTTCAGTTTTCAGTTTGTTTTGTTTTTATTGTTGTTGCTGTAAAAATGGGAGTGATAACTTCCAAAGCCTTTACATGTCAGAACAGAAAGCAGAAGTCTAACAATCTAACTTTGAAATAAAAAAAAATTAATGCCATTATAATTGCATCCCCCAAATCAAATATTTGGCGTTAAATCTGAAAAAAAAATCACTCAAAATGTTAGAATTAAAACTTCATAATAGTAATGGGAAAAATAAAAAACATACACAAATTTAAATATATTTCATTTTCATGGATTGGAAGACATGACAAATTTCTCCAGTTTTATGTTTGGTTCAACATAATCTCAATCAATATCTCGGAGAGTTTTATGCACGTATTTACAAGTGTATTGCAATATTTGTATGTATAGGTAAAGGAATTATATAGTAGCCGGAACAAATTTGGAGACTTTGCTGGATTTTAAGACTTTTATAAAGCCATAATAATCACAGTAGTGTGGTGTTTAAAAGGATAAACACATAGATTAATACCAGAATAGAGAGGCCAGATAGACCACATATTCAAGTGACTTTCGGCAAAAGTTCAAAGATAAACCAATCAAGAAAGGATAATCTTTTCCAAAGTGGAAGTACTGAAAGATAAAAATAAACTTGACACCATGTATAAAAATTAACTTAAAATGGATTATAGAACCAAAGTTTAAATGTAAAACTTCTAGGAGAAAACATGAGAAAATCTCATGACCTGGATTTGACGGTTTGTAGATATAATAACAAGAGCATATTCCTTAAAGGAAAAAAACACATATAAATTTGAGTTTTTAAATAATAAAAAAAAAAAAAAAAAAAAAAAAAAATTCCACTACTCTTGCAAAACTTTGTTTTGCAAAAGTCACTGTTAAGAGAAATAAGGGACAATTAACAATCTGAAAATAACTAGTTGCAAATCATGTATCTGTGAAGGATTTTGTAATTTAAATGTGTAAAGAACTCTCCAAACTCAAGAAGAGCAGAACTTGATCACAAAGGGAAAATTATTTGAAGAAGCACTTCACCAAGAAGTATATATAACAAATAATCATGAGAAAAGATGCAAAAATTATGATAAAGGAGGTGCAAATTTAAACCAAAATGATATATCACTACACATCTACTAATATAGCAAAACAAAAGACAACAAATAAAAATCTGACCATACAAAGTATTGGCCTAGATATAGAGGAACTATAATTCTCATACACTCCTGGTCCGAAAGTCAAATGGTACAGTTGCCTGGAAGACACACTGACAAATATTGTCAAAAGTTAAACAAATATGTACCATATGATTTAACTATTCTCTTCCAAGTTATTACCTGACAGAAAGTATTGGTTTGGTACTTTACAGTTTAAAATATCATTTATGTTATATAAAAAATAAGAGACAAAAACATTGTGAAGGTCAGAAAAAGGAGAAATCTCATACAGAATAATGAAATGCCTAAAAATAAAGAAAAATATAATGAAGTATGACTAAAAAGGGTAAATGATTTAGAGTGGGGTTAAACAATTTAGAATGTGCAAAAAAAGTTCTGATTCCCCTTAGTTTGTTAGGCTTCTCTTTGCTAAATTGTAATGTTCCCGCAAAGTCAGATTACTTTACTCAGTCTACTTCCTCTGGGATCTTATGGCCCCTTGGGGGTAGAGAAATAGTTGTGGTAACCAAGAGAAAAATTTAGCAATGCATTTTACATTTTACTGAGGATAATGACAACCATGGTAACAGTACACACAGGTCACATGTTATCTTCCTTCAGGAATAAACAGAGAGTCCCACAAGTCCAGCCCAAATCCAAACCCCATGGACCCAGAAACATCATTGCTTCTGCATAAAACCCCCTAGTCTCTTGACATACCTAATCACTAGTCCTGGAAAAGCTATGACTAGACAATGGATTTTTGCCTTATAGAATACAGAAATAGGTCCCTATTTTTCTGAGTTTACGACACTTAAGGAAATTGTATTTTATTTTATTTTATTTTATTTTCTTCTCAAAGGCAGACAAACATTACTGGAAGTTAGGAGATCATAAACTAATCTAATTGTAACATCTCTGTAGAAATATTTTCAATCGTCTACTAATGTCTCCTATCTCTATCTTTAATGTTAATAGTTCCAGATTTATTCTCACTGGTTTTCCTGGCCTAGAAGTTCACTATCTCTGGATCTCCATCCCTTTCTCCTCCATCTATGCCACGGTTTTCCTGGGAAACTGCATGGTGCTGCATGTGATCCGGACAGAGCCCAGCCTGCACCAGCCCATGTTCTACTTCCTGGCCATGCTGGCCCTCACTGATCTGTGCATGGGGCTGTCTACCATGTACACGGTGCTGGGGATCCTGTGGGGATTCGTTCGTGAGATCAGCCTAGATTCCTGCATTGCCCAGTCCTACTTCATCCATGGTTTGTCCTTCATGGAATCCTCTGTCCTCCTTGCTATGGCTTTTGACCGTTACATTGCCATTTGCAACCCACTACGCTATTCTTCCATCCTAACTAATGACAAAATCATGAAAATTGGGGTGACAATCTTATGTAGGAGTTCTTTACTCATACCTCCGGTCATCATTCGCCTAAAGTTCTTAAATTATTGCCGCCCCCACATCCTTTCTCACTCTTTCTGCCTGCACCAAGACTTAATTAGAATGGCCTGTTCAGACATCCGTTTCAACAGCATTTATGGTCTTGCCCTGGTAATTAGCAACCTGTTGTTGGATGCAGTGCTCATACTTATCTCCTATATTATGATCTTGCATGCAGTCTTAGCTATTGCATCACGGGAAGAGAGAATCAAGTCCTTGCAGACCTGTGTATCTCACATCTGTGCTGTTTCTGTTTTCTACATCCCAATCATTGGTCTGACTATGGTGCATCGCTTTGGGAAACACCTCTCACCATGGGTACATGTCCTCCTGGGCAACATCTATATCCTTTTCCCACCCTTGATGAACCCCATTATTTACAGTATCAAGACCCAACAAATACGAAGAAGAGTCCAGAGATTTTTTAATTTCAAAAAATTTTAAGTCTTGAGATCAAATGCGAATTTATTTAAAAGTAGACAAGTGGAGCTCAAAAGGGGAAGGGTGAGTAAATAATTATAAATATATTTAATGACTTCTATTTGTATGTTTTCTATGTTACTCCCTCTCCATTTTCCCCACAACCATCGTAAGTCAGTGAAACTGATATGGGTTATATTGTGATCAGTTTTATAAATTGGAAAGTATATATAAAATGGGCTGAGAATCATATTAATGAATAAGGCAGATTCACTATTAAAATGTATATCTCACTATATCCAATTGAGTGAAGATGGTTTGGCATCCACTCGTTACAGAAAACATAAATTTTACTTATGAAGTAGTTTAAGTAATTACTAAAAGATCAACAATGATCTTAGTCCACTTCTACTACTCTAGGCAACATTCTTGTTTATTATTTAGACATTCTACCTGCTATACAGATTAGCCACTGTACAATATATGGTCATGTAATTGGATCATGTAAAAAAGTAGTGAGACAAACAGCAAAAAAACTAATCTTGGTGCCAGGTTATCTGCCAGCCAAACAGTCTTTCCCTACTCCCTTCCTACAATCAGTAACTGAACTAGGGATACTGACAAATAGTAAATACCAGGGTAGAAATAGACTTTTGTGATTAGTTTCTTTAATCATATAATATAAAACAAGTACCATTTGAAAATCGTTTGAAAATGATTCCTATGAGTCCATATCTCATTTAAATTTCCTGTCCTAGGGGCGCCTGGGTGGCGCAGTCAGTTGAGCGTCCGACTTCAGCTCAGGTCACGATCTCGCGGTCCGTGAGTTCGAGCCCCGCGTGGGGCTCTGGGCTGATGGCTCAGAGCCTGGAGCCTGTTTCCGATTCTGTGTCTCCCTCTCTCTCTGCCCCTCCCCCGTTCATGCTCTGTCTCTCTCTCTGTCTCAAAAATAAAACGTTAAAAAAAAATAAAAAAGATAATAAATTTCCTGCTCTAGTTTAAAAAAAAGAGAAGGAAAGCATACAGTGTCACTATGGCCAACTGATATAAATATGTTTCTAAGGTATCTCACCATCAAGAACCTGTGGCAGATACTATTTTTGTTACATATATGAATAGTTTAAAACATACAAAAGTTAAATGATATGGAAGTAGTAGGTGATGGGATTTGGATATATTCTCTTGTTTAGTTCAAATCACATGACATTTTTATTCTTATCTTCTTTCTGTACTTTTTAATATGAAGTTTACTAAATGGTTATGCAGCCAACATAAAAATATTTATCTCATAATAAAAGTAGAAAGATCACCAAAGTAAATCATGGATGGTAAATAAAGTGTACATATTTGGACTGTTGGTATGTGTACATTTCCCCAAAATATTGTTGCTACCATTGTGTTTATACAATCTACTTAATATATGTAAGGTAAGTTTTTTTGAGGTATACTTACAAACAGTAATTCGCTGTTTTGATGTGCATGTGCAGTTTGATGAGTTCTGAAAAACACTTCTAGTCATGTAACCACCACAATCAAGATGTGGAATATCACTGTCACTCACAAAAATTCCCTTTAATCTCTTTGTGTTCACTCTTTACCCATAACCCCAGGTTATGGAAATCACTAAGTTGATCTGTCATTCAGTTTGTCTTTAAGAGAAGATCGTGTAAATTAAATGATAAAGAGTGTAATCTTTATGTCTGGATTCTTTCACTTGCAAAAATCCTCTTGAGATTCCCTCTTGTTATCTGTATGCACAGTTTACTTTTATTGTTGATTCTTATTCCATTTTATCACAGATAATAAGCTGTTTATTCATTTATTTGCAGATGGACATTTTAGTGTTTTACAGATTTGATTTTGAATAAAGCTACTATGAACATGTATTTTCCCCAAGTTAGACTTTATTTTTGATGTTTGCATCTTTACGTTGAATAATACAACACTCATCAAGTAATAATCGTTATCATAATCACCATAAAAATAATATTTAGTTTATATTTACCAGATGCCTATTTTATGCTGGGCACCATAGACACACTACCTTCATAGTCATTCTCATTATTGATCTTCAGAGTCAATCTACAGGGTAGACCATAATTATTCAATTTTGCAGATAAGCAACTTAAATAAAGGCATTTTAATTTACTAGGAGATAACAGTGGGGAGAAATAGTTTCACACCACTTTTACCTCTATTATTTCAATTTCATTTGACATCACACTTATTTTTTTTAACTTGTTTTATTTATTTATTTTTTTAATTTACATCCAAATTAGTTAGCATATAGTGCAACAATGATTTCAGGAGTAGATTCCTTAGTGACCCTTACCCATTTAGCCCATCCTCCCTCCCCCAACCCCTCCTATAACCCTCAGTTTATTCTCCATATTTATGAGTCTCTTCTGTTTTGTCCCCCTCCCTGTTTTTAATATTATTTTTGTTTCCCTTCCCTTATGTTCATCTATTGTGTATCTTAAAGTGCTCATATGAGTGAAATCATAAGATTTTTGTCTTTCTCTGACTAATTTCACTTAGTATAATACTCTTCAGTTCCATCCACATAGTTGCAAATGGCAAGATTTCATTCTTTTTGACTGCCGAGTAATACTCCAATGTGTGTATATGTATATATATATATATACATTCATCCATCAATGGACATTTGGGCCCTTTCCATACTTTGGCTATTGTTAATAGTGCTGCTATAAACATGGGGGTGCATGTGTCCCTTTGAAACAGCCCACCTGTATCCCGTGGATAAATGCCTAGTAGTGCAATTGCTGGGTCATAGGGCAGTTCTATTTTTAGGTTTTTGAGGAACCTTCAAAACCTTGAAGGTTTTGAGGAACCTTCATACTGTTTTCCAGAGAGGTTGCACCAGCTTTCATTCCCACCAACAATGCAAAAGAGATCCTCTTTCTCTGCATCTTCGCCAACATCTGTTTTTGCCTGAGTTGTTAATGTGAGCCATTCTGACAGATGTAAGGTGATATCTCATTGTGGTTTTGACTTGTATTTCCCTGATGATGAGTGATGTTGAGCATTTTTTCATGTGTCGGTTGGCCATCTGGATGTCTTCCTTAGAGAAATGTCTATTCATGTCTTTCGCCCATTTCTTCACTGGATTATTTGTTTCTTGGGTGTTGAGTTTGGTAAGTTCTTTGTAGAATTTGGATACTAACCCTTTATCTGATATGTCACTTGCAAACATCTTCTCCCATTCTGTCAGTTGCCTTTTAGTTTTGCTGATTGTTTCCTTGGCTGTGCAGAAGCTTTTTATTTTGGTGAGGTCTCACTAGTTCATTTTTGATTTTGTTTCCCTTGCCTCTGGAGACATGTTGAGTAAGAAGTTTCTATAGCCAAGATCAAAGAGGTTTTTGCCTGCTTTCTCCTTGAGGATTTTGATGGCTTCCTGTCTCACATTTAGGTCTTTCATCCATTTTGAGTTTATTTTTGTGAATGGGGTAAGAAAGTGGTCCAGGTTCATTCATCTGCATATTGCTGTCCAGTTTCCCCAGCACCACTTCCTAAAGAGAGTGTCTTTACTCCACTGGATATTCTTTCCTGCTTTGTCAAAGATTAGTTGGCCATACGTTTGTGGGTCCATTTCTGGGTTCTCTCTTCTGTTCCATTGATCTGAGTGTCTGCTCTTGTGCCAGTACCATACTGTCTTGATGATTACAGCTTGGTAGTATAGCTTGAAGTCTGGAATTGTGGTGTCTCCTGCTTTGGTTTTCTTTTTCAAGATCGCTTTGGCTATTCAAAGTCTTTTCTGTTTCCATACAAATTTTAGGATTATTTGTTCTAGTTCTGTGAAAAATTCTGGTGTTATTTTGATAGGGATAGCATTGAATATGTAGATTGCGTTGGGTAGTATCGACATTTTAACAATATTTATTCTTCCTATCCAGGAGCATGAAATCTTTTTCCATTTTTTTGTGTCTTCTTCAATCTCTTTCATAAGTTTTCTATAGTTTTCAGTATATAGATTTTTCACCTCTTTGGTTAGATTTATTCCTAGGTATTTTATGTTTTTGTGTGCAACTGTAAATGGAATCAATTCCTTGATTTCTCCTTCTTTCATTTCATTGTTGGTGTATAGGAATGCAACTGATTTCTGTGCATTGATTTTATATCCTTCAACTTTGCTGAATTCATAAATCAATTCTAGAAGTTTTTTTGTAGAATCTTTTGGGTTTTACATATAGAGTATCATGTCATCTGCAAAGACTGAAAGTTTGACCTCCTCCTGGACGATTTGGATGCCTTTTATTTCTTTGTGTTGTCTGATTGCAGAGGCTAAGACTTCCAATACTGTGTTGAATAACAGTGGTGAGAGTGGACATCCCTGTCTTGTTCCTGACCTTAGGGGGAAAGCTCTCAGTTTTTCTCCATTGAGGATGATATTATCATTGGGTCGCTCATATATGGCTTTTATCATCTCGAGGTATGCTCCTTCTATCCCTACTTTCTTGAGGGTTTTTATGAAGAAAGGATGCTGTATTTTGTCAAATGCTTTCTCTGCATCTATTGAGAGGATCATATGGTTCTTGTCCTTTCTTTTATTGATGTGATGAATCACGTTAATTGTTTTGCAGATATTGAACCAGCCCTTCATCCCAGGTGTAAATCCCACTTGGTTGTGGTGAATAATTTTTTTAATGTATTGTTGGAGCCAGTTGGCTAATATCTTGTTAAGGATTTTTGCATCCATGTTCATCAGGGAAATTTGTCTATAGTTCTACTTTTTAGTGGAGTCTCTGTCTGATTTTGGAATCCAGGTAATGCTGGCCTCATAGAAAGAGTTTGGAAGTTTTCCTTCCATTTCTATTTTTTGGAACAGTTTCAAGAGAATAAGTGTTAACTCTTCCTTAAATGTTTGGTAGAATTCCCCTGGAACGCCATCTGGCCCTGGACTCTTATTTTTTTGGCAGATTTTTGATTACTAATTTGATTTCCTTACTGGTTATGCATCTGTTCAAATTTTCTATTTCTTCCTGTTTCAGTTTTGGTAATGTATATGTTTCTAGGAATTTGTCCATTTCTTCCAGATTACCCATTTTGATGGCATATGATTGCTCATAATATTCTCTTATTATTGTTTTTATTTCTGCTGTGTTGGTTGTGATCTCTCATCTTTCATTCCTGATTTTATTTATTTGGGTCCTTTCCTTTTTCTTCTTGATCAAACTGGCTAGTGGTTTATCAATTCTGTTAATTCTTTCAGAGAACCAACTTCTGGTTTCATTAATCTGTTCTACTGTTTTTTTGGTTTCAATAGCATTAATTTCTGCTCTAATCTTTATTATTTCCTGTCTTCTGCTGGTTTTGGGTTTTATTTGCCATTTTTTTCCAGCTCCTTAAGGCATAAGTTTAGGTGGTGTATCTGAGATCTTTCTTCCTTCTTTAGGAAGTCCTGGATTGCTATATACTTTCTTCTCATTACTGCCTTTGCTGCGTCCCAGAGGTTTTAGGTTGTGGTGTTATCATTTTCAGTGACTTCCATATACCTTTTGATTTCTTCTTTAACTGCTTGGTTAGCCCATTCATTCTTTAGTAAGATGTTCTTTAGTCCACAAGTATTTGTTACCTTTCCAAATTTTTCTTGTGGTTGATTTTGAGTTTCATAGCACTGTGGTCTGAAAATATGCATGGTATGATCTCGATCTTTTTGTACTTACTTAGGGCTGATTTGTGTCCCAGTATATGTTCTATTCTGGAGAATGTTCAATGTGCACTGGAGAAGAATGTATATTCTGCTGCTTTAGGATGAAATGTTCTGAATATATCTGTTAAGTCCATCTGGTCCAGTGTGTCATTCAAAGCCATTGTTTCCTTGTTGTTTTTTTTGGTTAGATGATCTGTCCATTGCTGTGAGTGGGGTGTTGAAGTCTCCTACTATTATGATATTACTATCAATGAGATTTTTTATGTTTGTGATTAATTGATTTGTATATTTGGGTGCTTCCAACCTTTGGCACATAAGTGTTTACAATTGTTAGGTCTTCTTGGTGGATAGACCCCTTGATTATGATATAATGCGCTTCTGCATCTCTTGATACAGTATTTATTTTAAAGTCTAGATTGTCTGATAGAAGTATGGCTACTCTATCTTTCTTTTGTGGACAATTATCCTGATAGATGGTTCTACATCCCCTTATTTTCAATCCGTAGGTGTCTTTAGGTCTAAAGTGGGTCTTTTGTAAACAGCATATAGATGGGTCTTGTTTTCTTATCTATTCTGTTACCCTATGTCTTTTGATTGGAGCATTGAGACCATTGACATTTAGAGTGAGTACTGAAAGATATGGATTTATTGCCTTTATGATGCTTGTGGGTTTGGAGTTTCCGGTGGTTTTCTCTGGTCCTTTTTAATCTTTGTTGCTCTTGGTCTTTATTTATTCATTTTTTTTTTTTTTATATTTTCATCTTTCTCCCCTCAGAGAGTCCCCCTTAAAGTTTCTTGCAGGGCTGGTTTAGTGGTCACAAACTCCTTTAATTTTTGTTTGTCTGGGAAACTTTTTATCTCTCTTTCTCTTTTGAATGACAGCCTTGCTGGATAAAGAATTCTTGGCTACATATTTTTCTGATTCAGCACATTGAATATATCCTGCAACTCCTTCCTGGCCTGCCAAGTTTCTGTGGATAGGTCTGCTATAAACCTGATCTGTCTTGCCTTGTAGGTTAAGGACTTTTTCCCCCTTGTTGCTTTTACGATTCTCTCCTTGCCTGAGTATTTTGTGAATTTGACTATGATATGCCTTGTTGATGGTCGGTTTTTGTTGAGTCTCATGGGGGTCCTCTGTGCTTCCTGGATTTTGATGTCTGTGTCTTTCCTCAGGTTAGGAAAGTTTTCTGCTATGATTTGCTCACATAACCCTTCTACCCTTATTTGTCTCTCTTCCTCTTCTGGGACCCCTATGATTCTGATGTTGTTCCTCTTGAATGAGTCACTGATTTCTCTAATTCTTAAATTGTGCTCTTTTGCCTTAATCTCCCTCTTTTTTTCTGCTTCATTATTCTCTATAAGTTCATCCTCTATATTGCTGATTCTCTGTTCTGCCTCATCCATCCTTGCTGCTGCTGCATCCACCCATAATTGCAGCTCAGTTATAGCATTTTTAATTTCATTCTGGCTATTTTTTATTTCTTTTATCTCTGCAGAAAGGGATTCTAATCTATTTTCAACTCCAGCTAGTATTCTTATTTTTGTTATTCTAAATTCTGGTTCAGACATCTTGCATGTAACTGTGTTGGTTAAATCCCTGGCTCTTGTTTCTTTGTGCTCTTCCTTTTGGGGTGAATTCCTTCGTTTTGTCATTTTGAAGGGAGAAAAGGAATTAATGAGGTAGAAAAAATAAAGTTAAAAAAATTAAAATAAAAAATATTAAAATTAAAAAATTAAAACACATACACACAAATCTAATAAATGATGCTAGATCCTAGGTGTGTTTTGGTCTGCATGTTGAGAATGGCTTGACAGAGTAGAGGAAAAAAAGGCGGGGGGGAATGAAATCATTTGAGAATTTGAAAAAATGAATACACTGAATTAGACTAAAATGAGATGATGGGAGTAAAATAGAATTTGAAAAAAAAATTACACAAAAGTAAAGAATATAGTAGAAAAAAATTAAAGAAAAATGTTTTTAATAAAAATTAAAAATAAAAATGTATTTTTCTCATTCTGTATTCAAGAAAGAGAAAAGTTGTGTAAAAGGGAAAAAAAAAGATAGAAAATTGAATAGATGAACCTGCTAAGAGATTGAAATACAACTGAAATTACTGTTTTCTCCTAGAAGTCAGACTATGTAGTGCTTTATAGTTCATAAACGAAGTAGGCGGTGAGACTTGTGCTCTTCAAGAGTGAGGTTGGCTCAGTTGGGCGGGGCTCAGTGTAACGGCTGTTCTCCAGTAGATGGTGCTGATAGCCTACTGGGGTGGATTGTTGCGGCACTTGTAGGTGCATATGCACATACCTGGGAGTGTTGAAAATGGTGTCACCCAGGTACCCTGTCTCTAGTATCGGAACTCAGTTCTCCTGGATCAGCAATCGCTCACTGTCTTCTGTCTTCAGCTTTCGTCCACTCCACTTCTTCACTGTCCATGACCAAGCCCCAGGCAGCACCTCTTTCCACAGTTTTGTCTCAGATGTGGCTGCTTTCCCTGGCCCCTTACTTCTGAGGGACTGTGGCTTTGACCTGTTCTTCAGGGTCTCACTGAGCAATGGCTGAATGAGCAAGGGCTAAATGTCGGCTACACCCGGGAATGCTTGCTGGACCCTGCTGCTGCTGGTGCCCAAGACTGCAGCCAGGTGCCAGGCCACCCCAGAAAAAGTTCACAAGATAGCATACTAGCCGCTTTTCAGGGATTATGGAAAAATCACAACACACATCTGGCACCAGTCTTCACCTTTAACCACCTTGTTCCAGCACCAGTGAATATGGCCATTTTCTGGGGTCTGCTGGGACCAAGTGGCTTCAACAGTCTCCACCAAATGTCCTTCCAGCAGTGGAACTGCTTTTCCCCGTGTGGCCTGAGAACCTCCTGGACACCACTCTGCTCCTGGGGTTCCACCCTTCTCACCAGAGCACCACCAGGTATCGAGCTGCAGGGTTTCAGACACTGCCTGCCCCCTGTTTAAAGTCTGCATGGAATTTAAACCCTCTCCTTTCTCCTTTCTCCCTTTTTAGTTTAGTCCCTGTGGCTGTTTCCAATTTTCTGCTTTCTCTCCAGCTGCTTTTGGGAGGGGTGCTTTTCCTGTATTCTGCCCCCTTCCCCTAGTCTCCGTCCTCTCTCTGCCTGCAAAAGCGGCTCCCTGCCCGCCGCCAGCTTCTCACTCCCCAAGTTCACCTCTCCCTGCCACATACCTGCTGAATTCTGTGGTTCAGGTTGTGCAGATTGTTATATTAATCTTCCAATCAGTTTTCTAGGTGTGTAGGATGGTTTAGTGTTGGTCTGGCTTTATTTCATGGATGCAAGACACACAAAAAACTTCCATGCTGTTCTGCCATCTTGGCTCCTCTTGACATCACACTTATATCTCCATTGTTCAACTTGTTTTTGTTGGTGGTCATGTTCATGACATGGGTTAAGAATTTTAAATAGTACATCAATGTAAATTTAGGTTTTCAAACAATTTACCAGTTGAAACAATTATTTAATAGGCTGTTCTTTCTCAGCCAGTTTTGATACACAAAATCTTATGCAATAGGCTTTGTACTTTATACTCAAAAAGTCCAATGGTTATCTGAAACTCCAACTTCCCACTTACAGGTCAATTAAAGTTTTTGAGTTTAAGAAATATGCTTTCTGTGGCATCATGTAATCTGTCAGTAACTTTTCTGTCTATTTGAAATTGAGATTCTCCCACACAATTCCCTTATCATCTGTTTTCAAGGGGAAGTCAATAATCCAGACAACACTGAGGGACTGGATGTGAGAACTGGATGGGCCCCTGGTCTATGTCTGTGTACTTAGCTGAGCCTTTTTGAATGAACCTTATCCTACCTCTTCACTCTGTGTAGGCCTCTATCCTTTCCGCAGCCTTTCCTGAAATTTGATTATTGTCTCTTGGATCCCACTTAACGAGGCATCTGAAATGTTGGATCTAATCAACAAGCCTTGAAACCTGACCCATTTTCTCTTACTTTGCTGACTCTAACATTTGTGTCTATGGCTCTTGGCTACGGAGTCACTTTTCCCTTAGCCAAAGCCTCTCCCTTTTCAACTTCATGAGTCAGCATTCACCATGATCTTTGTGTTCCCCACAGTGCCATAAAGTACTCCTACATTCATCTGTTGCTCCTGTGGAATGAGAGGAAACCAGTTCACTGACTGAACATGCCACATGGTCATTTTTACTCTAATGCTGTTCTCCCATGTGGCATGAGACAATTTGTTCAGAAATCTCCCTCAGATACTTAAGTAGGAAATAAGGTATTCCTCTTCCACTGCTTTTCACTTTCATCTCTAAATTCATTGGGTTTCTATCTTTTTATTTTGTATGCCCTGATACTTTGAATGAATACCGAGAATGTGCAGCTGAAACTTGGACTGTATCTTCCTTTTTCTCCATTCCTATCTGTGTCTCTCCCCCATCTCATGCTGGAAGGGGTTCTGCTACTCTTTTTTTGTTTCTAAAAGGAACTTCCTCTGCAGTCAAACCTCCTTCTTCCTTACCATGTTCTACTGGTACTTTTTAACAGAAGCATTTAATGACAGTAGACTCTAGTGGAAGAAAATAAAAATCTATAGTTTTCAAACGGAATTTTTGTGGTATTTCATATATATATATATATATATATATATATATATATATACATATGGGATATATTTCAATGTGTGTTATGCACAGTTTAGAAGCTTTGTAAACCATCTTATTTAATACTTTCAACAACCTTATAAAATATGAAATATTTTAAGCTCAATATAAAGCTAAAGAAGCCCAGAAAGGGTAAATACTCTTTACAAAGATGAGACATCTAAAATTCAAATCTTGAATTTAGAGCCCAACTACTCAACTGATAGATCACAATGCTAAATATATAAGTATTATTTTCTCTGAAATACAAAGATAATATGGGAAAATAGGCTGAAAACCTGTTAAGTTGATTTAGCAATTTGTTTTTTCTATTTTTTTAGTGGGTGGGTTGTGTTTTTACTTTTCCTGTTTTTCTGTATCAATATGAAATTGAAGATAACTATTGAGTTATTGTGTTTTAAGTCTGTTGTAACTGAACTCACATTTACACAGAATCTAAAATGCCCTTGGTCTGATACTGTCCTGAACAAAAGCAGCAATTAATTAATTAATTAATTATGATGTAAAATTATCTCAAAAATTTACTGTTATCATTCTACCCTAATGCTGGCATGATATAAGATGCCTGATATAATTTTAAGTACTCTTCAATTAGTTACATAGAAAAATGAAAAATTGAGCTGGATAGTCTACATCAGCAGAATTTATTGCTCACAGAAAAGACATGGACAAACTTCTCCTGAACTTTCTTGGTCTTAACTCCATAAATGATGGGGTTGAGAGTGGGTGGTACCACCACATAAAGATTGGCAAAGAGGATATGTACGTGGAGTGGTATATGGTGGCCCCCAAATCGGTGAGCAAAGAATGAAAAAAAGGCTGGAGTATAGAACAGCAGGATAACACAGACATGGGAGCCACAAGTACCCAGAGTCTTGAGTCGGGCATCTTGGGAAGGAATTCTAAAAACAGTACAGAGTATAAGGGCATAGGAGACGATAATAAACACTACATCCAGGCATGTAGAAAATAGGGCTACAATCACCCCATAGTAGATGTTGATTTTGATGCTATCACAGGCTAGCTTGGCAATGCCCATATGTTCACAATATGAGTGATGAATAATATTCCTCCCACAGTAAGCAAGCCGATAAACCAGAAAAACCAAGGGGAAGCAGATGAAGAAACTCCTGATCACAGATGCAATGCCCATTTTTCCAATGACTGAGGGGGTTAGAATTGTAGTATATCTTAGTGGATGGCAGATGGCTACATAGCGGTCAAATGCCATGGCCAGCAATATGGCAGACTCTGCCACAAAGATGAAGTGGAGAAAAAACATTTGGGACACACAGCAACCAAAAGAAATACCCCCATCTTGGAACCAGAAGATTGCTAGCATCTTTGGTGTGGTGACTGTGGAGAGAAAGATATCTGCCAGGGCTAACATGGACAAGAAAAGGTACATGGGTTCATGAAGACTGCGTTCAGTGAAGATCAGGAATAATAAGATGGTGTTGCCTAAAACAGAAACTATGTACATGAAACAGATGGGAATGGAGATCCATATGTGTGCATATTCCAGTCCTGGGATCCCAGTCATGGTATACCAAATATCTCTAAGGTTGGTGTGGTTTGAAGAGATCGTCATCTTTTACTCTGTCCTCTGACACTGGACACTGGAATGGAGTGAAAAATCATAGTTATTTCATCTGGTTTCAGTATGAATCTTGGCATTGCAATACAGTTGTTGCTTTAAGAAAGGATTGATAGTAAGTAATGGTTCAAAGATGACAAGCCAGATAGGCTTCATTGACATGAAAGTTACCATGATCTTATAGAACTAATGCTACTGGTAATGCTAATGGTTTTAACTATAACTATAAGAACAACAACAACAGTAATGATAATAAGCATTTTATAGGTTTGTAATTTTGTCTAGACACTGTGGCAGATACATTGTACTTATTGACTTAGCATCATACATGAAAGTCTCTTATATGCTCTTGCACATCATGGTTTTCCTTCTTATATGACTGGTCATTTCCAGTGTTAATCACAGTTTCTTTCTGGTGATTAATTGAACACTCCAGTAACAAAGTGTCCAGAATATTGGTATGACCTTTTGAGAATTCAAATCTGTAACGACCATTGTTTCTGTAATTTAAAGACTTTAGCTTTTCATCACCAAGTGAAAATAACTTGGAGAGAAAGAGAAATAGAAGTCTAGGGAGTCCTTGCTTTGCATAGTGCTGTATTAATACTGTGCATATTGAAAACATGTTCTTCCAACATCCACAGTATTAATACAGCACTGTGCAAAGCAAGGACTCATATAACATCATTATAACTCAGCAGACCATGTGTCCTATCTTCCACATATGTTACATTCCTCCTTTCATTCTCCCTAGTCTCCACTGCCTTTTTCTCCAATTTATTCCTTCCAGCTTGTGTTCAAATATTTGTCTTTTCCTTCCCTTCTTTTTTTTCTTTTTCTGCTCAAACTTGCATACCATTACTGGAGAAAAGAGAAAGGCATCTCATAGGTAATGAAATAACCACAATAATAAAAAATGAGTTGCAGACACATGCAAGATTTAAATAAGTTAATGAATATTTCTTTAAGTTCATTCTGTGATTAATACTATGCTAAAGAAGGAATTAAATATAAACTATACATATCCTCTATTTCAAGGATCTCCTACCCTTGTGAGGATCATGGGACATAGACACAAGTAAGCATCCTCTCAAAGCAGATCAAGATAAGAATGATGGGAGACATGCAGTCACGTGTGTATAATGTGAAAGAGACATTACTTTAACTAGGGGATGATACAAAGATTCATTGAAGTGTTGTCAGTAGATGTGTTTATCAGAAAGCCTTTGGCTTTCAAGAGACTATCATTGGAAAAAAAGAACCAAGACAAGTAAAAACCTAAAACAAGGACTGTAAGTCACTATAAAAATCAAATTATGTAGTGTATCAAAGGCTTAGAGACATGAGAAATATGACCGGACAAATAAATTGTGTCTTGAAGATTCAAAGTTTTAAAAGTCAAGCTAAAGACTTTAGGTTTAGGTCTCTTATACTGAGAATTGATTTCTTATTCAACAATACTTACTGAATCTCTAATATTTTACCACAGTTTTAAGGAGAACATAATGGGATCAAAATTTAAGATTTACCCTTTCAGAGAGGTCTTTGCTGATGGACAATATGCTTATTTTTTATTCTCTACTTCCCAATAGCACACCGATACAATTCCTAATGAATAGTTTGTAATATTTTTCACCAATCTTTCTTAAGTTTCATGATGGCTATGAGTATATATTCAACATCTAACATAATATATTTTTGTTGAGTAAATATGGTTTAAAAGGCAGAAAGATAGATTGATGAGGTGGAGGATTTACCTGATTTACTGTAGGAAGCTTTTCCAACAAACCAAAGTAGAACTCGGAACATAGTTTAAACAGTGAAAAAAGGGGATGGAGAAGAAGTGTGGGGCTTTTAAATGTTTATTTGTTTATTTTGAGAAAGAGAAAGTGAGTAAGAGCAGGAGAGATACAGAGAGAGAGAGAGAGAGAGAGAGAGAGAGAGAGAGAGAGAATCCCAAGCAGGCTTCATGCCGTTAGCACAGAGCCCAACTTAGGGTTCCATTCCACGAACTGTGAGATCATGACCTGAGCCGAAATCAAGAGTCAGACTCTCAAACAACTGAGTGACCTGGTCACAAAAGGTGACCCAGGCACCTTGAAAAAATGTGTTTAAAAATAAATAAATGAAAGATAATTCCAAGTGATAGGTTTTATGAGGCAAAATGAAAGGCAATAGGACATTTTGAGACACACTGTCTAGAAAAATGTGATGCCACTAATCAACATAAGGAATAGAGGAGGAGATTTCTTTTTCAGAGAAAGTTAAAACAATTGTTTTAAATTATATTAGTTTATGGCATGTCTATGGAACCACTAAGGAAATAAATCTGGCAGACTATCTCAAACCTGTATAGTGCAAGGGAAAGAAAAGTGGATGAAGCATGAGGTTCTAGCCTGAACTGAACTGTAGTCTCAGCTATGCCATGAACCAACTGGGACCTTGGTAGAAGCATTTCATCACTCCAAATTCTCTGTCCATAAAGGTTGGAATGGAACTAGCTCATAGCTACTTCTCTTCTAGATACAAAAGACTAACATCCAATCATGGACCTGGACCTCAAAGCAAAAATACATACATATCAAGCTGTATATTTCAGTTTAGTTTACTATAAGTTATTCTATTAGTTTTAAAAAAGAAAGACCTAAGAAGAGAAGTTCTGGTATTAAATCTCTTCCCTAACTGTATCTCCAACATGTAGTTTATTTAATCACAGTGACAGCCCTCAAATAACACATTTTAGTCCCCACATTATTTATACTATTCAACTAATTTTGAGTATTTACCATGAGTTATATCCTGTGTTAACCACTTATCTATAATTTAATGGTCACAAAATACCATTCAATTGCAATAAGAACCCAACAGAATGACAGCTAGTATGGTCCACTTCACACTTTAGGACACTATGGCATGAGTGGTTTGAATAATTTGTCTAAGCTACTATCTAACCAATTAGAGATTCAAACTCAAATTCTCTTGCTTAAAAAACCCATGTTTTTAACACATTGTTTCATTTGCCACTAGTGAGCAATCCCTTCTTCAAGCTTTCTTCTCATTCATTTGCCTTGATTTCATTACAGTCCTGTTTACCTACTACAATTTTCACAGTTCTGAGTCATTTTTTCAATGCTATTTTTTTTTATTATTTCCAGTTTGGTGGTGGTGGTGGTGATGATGATCATGATCATGATTTATTGCCACTTCCCAGTTGTCGTGTTGAGAGTAGGATGTAGAATAAAAGTACTAGACTTTGGGACACCTAGGTGGCTCAGTTGATTGAGTGCCCAACTTCGGCTCAGGTCATGATCTCGTGGTTCGTGAGTTTGAGCCCCACATCAGGCTCACTGCTTTCAGCCTGTCAGTGTACAGCCTGCTTCGGATCCTCTGTCCCCTCTCTCTGCCCCTACCTCACTTACTTTCTCTTAAAAATAATAAAAATAAACATTAAAAAATGTTAGACCTTCACTAGCATCTAGTGAAAAATATTAGACTTTCATTAGTGTCTAGTACAATTTCAAGGAATTGATGAGGGTGAAGTCTGATTCCAGATTGAAAGACACTGGGTATAAAATAGCTGAGAATACCAGTTATGAACAACTGTTAAGAAGGTAGGCACTAAAGGAAAGGAAAACAGTAACTGGAAGGAGCAAAAGGTATTGGGAAATGTTCTCTGGAACATAAGAAATGAAAATGGCAGTTTATGTCAGAGGAGTTTGGTAGTAAAGAAGAATTTGAAGCAAGAAAGTGAACAATTTTGGGGATTAAGTCCCCATGATTACAAAAGATAATTCAATCAGTTATTATATAGGTGTTCTGCTTCTTCCACTGAGGCAAAAAGTAGTCAGAAAAATATTAAGGGATATATGGAAGATTTTCAAAAGACTCACATTTGATCCAGATTTTTGCAATAAAATAAAAAGCAATAATTATTCGAGTTAATGCCAAAGCTCATGTGGGAAAAAAGGAGAAATCTGGAAGAGATACTATTTAAAAAAGATGTGGAGAATAGAAAATAAGAATGAAAAAACAATTGCCCAACAGTGGTGAAGGCTAGTGAGGTGAGAATAAAGAAAGATTTTATAGTAGAATTAAGGGTCTCCTGGCAGAAGAAGCCATACAGGAACAGAGGCTCAACTGATTTTTCACCAGGAAAGTTCAAATTTCATGATCAAGAATACTCAAACAGAGGCATGGGATCAAATGACAGGAATGGCAAAGTTGTCCAGCAGTGGAAGGAAATGATGACTGAAAGAACAAGTTGTTCACAAAGACTGGTGACATGCCAAGGAACCAAGAAAGATCAGGTTTGGTCAGAGGGAATTGTTGCCTGCTTCATCTGATGCTAGTCAACCTTCCAACTCTTTCCTCTCTGAACCCAGGTCTGCAGTGACCTTCCCCATTCATATCTTCTTCTCTTGTTCCCATTCTATCACTTTTCTTTCAGAAGTACTGAGGATACAACATTTTTTAAAGTTTATTTATTTATCTTAGAGATAGAGAGATAGACAGAGCATGCAAGCAGGGGAGAGGTGAAGAGAGAGATGAGAGAGAGAATCCCAAGCAGGCTCTGCAATGTCAGCGTGGAGCCTGATTCAGGCCTTAGATCATGACCTGAGCTGAAACCAAGAGTCAGGTCCTTAACTAACTGAGTCACCCAGGCACCTCTAGGATACCACATTTTAAATGAATGTGTACTAATAGATTAAAATCAATCCCATAAATACACAGAAATGTGCTGATTTTGAAAACCAGCTTAGATACCAACTCAACCACAGTTCATAAGATAAGCAGAGATGGCATGGCCCTCATAGTCTTTGGCTGAGGCTTCCTTTATCACTTTCAGCCATTCAGTTATGTTCCAAGAATCATCCGGAAACCCAGTATCTTCTATTATAACTCACATAATTTCCCTTTCTAATACTCACTGCTTACCTCACTCAAAGCTAACATACTGCTGTCGCTGAAGGAACATACCCACAAACGACGGCAGGAGAGGCCACAGTGAGCCAACTGATCTGAGAAACTTGTAACCCTTTTCTCAGAGCTAGCCAGAACTTTATCAGACGCATGCAGTCCAATGGGGCTCATGGGTTTGTTATTTACCAAGAAGGATGGTTCTCGTAAATGTTCTCCTTTTTTTCCATTCCTTCTTCCAAACCATCTATATCTTTCTCATACACTTGACTTCTGATTTATGTCATATTTTAGCATTTCCATTTTATTTACCACCTTAATTCTTCTTTACCCCAAATATATAGATAAGCCTCCCCACCCACACAAAAATATCAATAAAACCCAGTAAGCAAAAGCTGCCATCAGAGACCCTTCTGAGCTAGAGCTCTTACTGTCCTGTGAAACTGGCTTCCACACCCACTACAGCTAGACTTGTGTCTCAACTCCTTTTCTGTTTTGGATGAAATGAGACAAACTCCTTCTGCACTAAATTGTTCCAAAAGAGTTTTAACCAGAAATCTGAAAGTAAATAAAGAACCAAAACAGAAGCCTTTGGTATAGAACCTAAAAACATCTAGGGATCTCTCTTATAAAGGAATCTTATCTGTGACTGACTACAGCTGGGGCAACAAAGCCCCAAGCCTTTTTCTTCTGTTGGAAGAAACCCATTTTGGAATGGGTTTTGGAATTAACCCAACTTTCATATTCTGAAATAATTCTTCCTCACACAGATTGGCTGTTTCAAGAGCCATAAACCACCCTTCAATGAACTCTTCATTAGCTTGAAGAGCATGGTCCAGCCAGGTAGTCAGATATTCATATCAATGACAAGTATAATTTCACAGGTATTGGACATGCCTCCATCACTACCATAGATCTTCTTAGGCCATGATCCTGGGGCAGGTGCTCTATATGGGCATATATGGCAAGAAAAAAGTCGCATATCCTTTTCTCTACCAGGAGTATGCCTAATCTAAAACCTGAGATTCACAGGACATGCCTTCAGAACACAGCAGTCACTTACTGTCCAATATGGGATATCAGAAGCTTACTACCTCCTTTGTTCAGCAATTGCAGACTTCCAAGGCCCTGCAAGATAGGCTGGATGTTCTTGGTCAAGGTCCCAACCTCCGAACACTGAGGTTCGGAACCTGGTTCTATAGCTTTCTCTATCCTGGGAGACCTAAAACCCAGGAGACATGGGGAATCTAATAAAGCATCTGTGGTTTTCTGAGCTCTTTATCCTTTAGTAAGGCTAAGAAAGAACCAATGATGGAATAAGTAGCCTTATAGGAAGAGCATCCTTCTTAGACAATCTTGGGGAGTTAATGATGGCTCTATCAGGGGCAGTAGTCCACAGTGAGACTGCCTTCATAGACATGAAGAAGTTATAGAAATACAGAAGTTGTTGAGGTTTCAACTTGTCAAATGCATGAATTTCTGTGAAAGTGTGATTGTCAGAGCAGAGGGTCTATTTTTTAGTGTCATGAGAATGTGTTCCTTAGGAATCTTCCACCTCCTGAAAAATAGCATAAGATCCATATGGGGGGGATTGAGCAATTTATCATGAAATATCTTGAAAACCATTTTTGTCCTGTATTACATCTGTATCAAACACAAGTATATAAATCAATATAAAACCTGCAACCCCTGCTGTCTAGTGTAGGAAGGGAGATATGTATGTGGGGAAAAATAGTCTTTAATATCACTACCATTGCCATAAAACTTGCCAAGTTTAACACAAATTTCTGATATAACAATTCTTTTGTTTTGTAGTTTTTTTTGTTTTTAATTTTTAAAATTAATTTTAGAAAGAGAGAGAGGGTGCACAGGCAGAGTGAGAGAGAATCTTAAGCAGGCTCTGCTTCAGTGCAGAGCCTGATGTGGGGCTCAATCCCACAACCCTGGGATCATGACCTGAGCCAAAATCAAGAGGAAGATGCTCAACTGAGTGACTGAACCACCCAGGCACCCCTATAACAATTCTTTTAAAACCACAAAAATATCTGGTATTATTTTACTGTTGGCAAGATGAGGATATTGAAGTCCAAAAAGTTTAGTCACTTGGTTTACCTACACATATAGTAAGAAATAAAACTGAAAATTAAGTCAGGCTCTCCTTGCCAAATCTCATGCTCTTCTTAGATAACACTCTGTTATTAATACAAATTTAGAGTGATCAAGTAAAAGAAGTACTTCTCCAACAGAATTAAAACTATTCATTAGAAGCTACAAAGTGTTCAGTGTAATTTATTTTTTGTATGTGAAATACTATGTGAATAGTATAGTCCTGTATGGATTATATTTACACTATATGGCAAAGATTATACACCCACCTAATACATAATTATAAGATTAAAAATCACCCTAGATTGAAAAGAGTGGGATAGGGGCACCTGGATGACTCAGTCGGTTGTGTCCAACTCTTGATTTTGGCTCAGGTCATGATCTCATGGTTCATGAGTTTGAGCCCCACACAGGGCTCTGTGCTGACAATGTGGAGCTTGCTTGGGATTTTCTCTCTCTTCTTCTCTCTGCCCTCTCCTGTCTGTGCTCTCTCTCTCTCTCTCAAAATAAATACATAAAAACTTTTAAAAAATCAGTTTAAAAAAGAAAAGAATGGGACAAATCAGTGTGAAAATGGATCTATCTGTACACCCATATAGCTATGTGACACTGTGTAGCATCGCTCAGGGATTATTGGACAGAGATTGTCCCTGCCCCATACCATAACCTTACCCCTCGTTCTTTCTGATGCCCACATGCTGTTTGTCCAGGAATCCAATACACTCCGGCAACACAGTGGATCATTCAGTCATGAGCGATGATTCAACCAACATTTGCTAGTGGTTTTAGGGAGTGGAAAAGGCAACAAGAGCTAGAGTACATCAATACAAAGAGACTCTTTAAGAGTCATGACATGTCAAGTTAATTTTGTTGCTACCTTTCCTTTCTGTCACAGTGAAAGATAGGAAATTATCAAGGAAGAGTTCATGTGCCAGTAAAGAGATAGTTCTTGGATCTGAACAGAAAAAGACAGAGCTTAAACACGATGTAGAATGTCCAAATTCACTGATTTGGAGGATAAATAATATATAAGTGTTTTTTCTCTACCCATTATTCTAAATCTTCACTGTACGTCATATGGATCCATGGAATTTGTATTGCATTGTAGAATCAAATTGTTTATGTGGACAGGGCCCCACACCAATAAAATATACTTTCAATGGTCTTTCATATCTTGATAGTGACCCTTAGGGAACCCACAGTATATATGGACAGTATACTTCTTCCATACAGTAAGGTCAGATACAATGATGTAATATGCTTAGTTCATGCCCTGCAGAAATGAGATAAGGCTGTTGAGAAGTCATATTAAGGTCTAGTTAGGGATAGAGAAAGCTCTGAAGCTCTGTCTTACATTCTTGACAAATACAAGTGTCTTCCCATCTGAAAGTTAGAGGGCCACCTGGGTGGCTCAGTTGGTTAAGTGTCTGACTTCGGTTCAGGTCATGATCTCATGGCTCGTGGGGTTGAGCCCCCACATTGGGCACTGTACTGATAGCTCAAAGCCTGAAGCCTGCTTCAGATTCTGTGTCTCCCTCTCTCTCTGCCCCTAACCTGCTCACACTCTGTCTCTCTTTCTCAAAAATAAATAAACATAAAAAAATTAAAATTAGAGCATTCTTATGAAAACTTTTGGAAGCCAAATGGTATAAAGCAAAAAAGCAATTACTATTAATTTCAGGTGAAAAAACTTTAATATTCCCACATCCAAAAATTAACCCCTCTTAGACTATTCTGATACCTTACGTTGCACAGATACACAGAGGCACAATTCGAAGCCACAATGTCTTGATGCTGAGAGGCTGAGTGTGCTTCCTGAGGAAGGAGCCTGGCCAGGCCGCTCTCGCTGCTCAGGGTATGAGCTGCCTCTACAATGACTCGCTGCAACACAAACACTGAACATTACTTCACTCTTCACCTTTTTCCATAAAAGTGAAAACCCTCTTCATATATCTTTTGGTTAGCAAATACAGATACTAATATAGATCTTTTCATAAATGCAAATACTTTTTAACCTTATAAAACATTCATTTCTCTTCACAAGCCTGTCTTAATCCCCAGAAATATTGTGTCATGATCTTCATAAAATTGCTTTCTGCATTAGAAAATCAGATGTCTTGTATTATTTCCTTATTTTATTTGCTCACTTCATCTAACCCTTAAAAATTTCTTTCAATGACTATATATTATTGGGCTTTCAGCAATATTGTTCCCAACAGTCAGGAATCTTTTCCTTCAAACAATTTCTAAAGCATTTTCTTCTTTGTCATGTCTCTTACATGGAAGTGTTTCTCTTTGTTCTAACATCAGCTCCTTCACTTCCTTCACCATACTATGTCTTTGAGGGATCTGCTCGCTCTCTAATGCAATTTCAACCCTTTGCAAGCTACGATTTTTGTGTTAATGGTAGATAAGTTTCATTCCCAGCCTTTATATCTCTGATGGAATTAAGCCTTCAACGTCTTTGAGTAAATGTGCCTTGTCACCTCAACTCAGTGTGCTACTCTGTCTGCTCTGAATCTGCTCCTCCTTTACGGACTCCCCTACTGTATGCACATATACATATACAGATACACATCCACATCCACAACACACATATTCACTCAAGATAATTCTTATTGATTTTTTCTGTGTGTGATACATTATTCTCATTCTGTATGTATTTCCCATCTGATGACTCATATCTATACCTCCAACCAAAATCTTTCCTAAGCTAAATACAAATATAGTTACCAAATGTACTTCCCCATCTATCTTCATATATATATATATATATATATATATATATATATATATATTTCAGACTGAGCCTTAATTCCATGTCTCTATTTTATTTTTTGATATGTGGAATAGAGCTATAACAACTGTTTTAATGCCCTTGTCTATTTCCAAAATCTGTCAATTCTGGATCAGTTTCTTTAGATTAATTTTTTTCTTTTTCTTAGTGAGTCATATTTTCTTGCTTCTTTGTATGTATGTTTTTTTTTATTTTTTTACTTTTTTAGAGAGAGGGTGTGTGTACATGCAAGTGGGGAAGGGGCAGAGAGGGGGGAGGGAAGAGAGAATCTTAAGTGGGCTCCACATTCAGCGCAGAGTCCAATGCAGGGCTGGATCTGACAACCCTGAGATCATGACCCGAGCCAAAATCAAGAGTCATACACTTAACCAACTTAACCAACTTAACCAACTTAACCACTTAACCAACTTAACCAACTTAACCACCCAGGCACCCCTGCAAGCATGTTTTAATTAGATTTCAGATACTATGAATTTTACCTTGTGGGGGGTAAGTAGAATTTATATTTACTAAAAATTATATATAAATTTTATATTAAAGTTTATATTCCTAAAATTTATTTATATACCTATAAATATTCTTAAGCTTTGCTTTGATATGATTTTTAAATTATCTGGAATTTAAGTTTGATCCTTAAGTTCTTATGCTTAAGATTTATCAGGCATGACAAGTGAGCTTTTAACCTAGAATGAATTGTTCATTACCCCCACTGATTGGACATTATTTTTCTAAGTATTCTGCCCAATGACCTGTGGACTATGAGTTCTTCCAGTGTGGCTGGGAACAGGCACTTACTCAGGCCATGTGTGGGTTATTAAACCTATTTCATTTTCCTCTTACAGAGTTGTTCCTTTGGCCTCAGGTAAAGGCCACTTCTTTACACATATGCACCAATCAGGACTCTGATAAGTATTTGAGGGAACCCTCTGCAGATCTTCAAGGCTCTACCTTTGGTAGTTGTCTCCCCTTGTTACTCTGTCTCATGAACTCTATAAACAATTTTGTCTTCTTGGATTCTCAGCAATGGTTCCTCAACTCAGGAAGTTCATAGGCTCTGTCTAGGTTTCTGCCTGGAAACTCTCTCAAAGCAGTGAGCTAGGGCCATTGTAGGATTTATTTATTTATTTTTAAATGTTTATTTATTTATTTTGAGAGGGGAAGGCAGAAAGAGAGGAGAGAAAGAATCCCAACCAGAGTCTGAGCTGCACAGCAGGGAGCAAGACACGGGGCTTGATTTCATAAACATGAGGCCATGACCAGAGCCAAAATCAAGAGTCAGATGTTTAACAGACTGGGCCACCCAGGCATCCCTGTGGGATTCATTTTGTATGTTTCCCTGACTCTCATAGATTATAGTCCTTTGTTGCCAGAGATTCATTGTCTTAAAAACTGTTACTTCATACATTTTTTCTAATTATTTTGGTTGAGAGTAGAAGATGAATTCAATTGCTCTTACTCCATTTTTGCCAAAAGTAGTCCTCATCATCATTTATTTTTCATTGATCAAGAATATATTGAATGCCTCTATATGATAGGTATCATTCTAGGCATTGTGAATGAAGTAGGAAATAAAAATTAGAACTTTAAAAGGAGAGGAAAATGTTACAATCACAGGAAAGATATAATAAAACTTTAAAAAGAGAGAAAGTGTCTAACAACTAACAGCTTTGCAGTAAGAAAAGGAAGGAAAACCCAGAAGTTTAAATAAAATCCTGCTAACTCATACTAATATAAGTGGTCCTATACCTCTCAGAAAAAACTATCGCAGTACAATGTTGAGAAATAATATAATAATGGATATTTATAACAATGATAGTGAAAGAAAGTGTCCAAACCTCAGCTTCTCAAAAACATTAGATTACAGTTCAAAATTATTCACCTCAGAAAATGATCCAAGCTAAGTATGGATACCTAAAGGTCACTTATCAGGAAAAATCACTTCTTGAAAAAAAGGTGTATCACATGTTTGTGGTGAACAGTAGAGATACAACTGGTTTCATGCTGGAATGTGTGATTAATTACAGGGACTCTGGAGTATTGAGAAAAGCAGGCTTGGCATGTCCTTGCTTCCAAAGACTTTGTTTTCTGTGACATCTCATATGTAGCACGATAAAACCACTATCTCAGGAGAATATTTTGATAATCTCCCTCTGGCACCTTGTGTCTAAGATTTTCTACTTGTGGCAATAAATAACTCTGGATGCTGGGCAAATATCTCTATCAGTGGTTTCTAGCGTCTTCTAAGAGCCCATCCATTCTCCATCTATGCCAAGGAAGGTGAGTCCAAGAGAACTGTGCTGCTGAGCTCACCTGCCAACCCATGCTGAGGATGCAGGTTGCATAGTAAGGAGGTTGCCTGGCACATAAAAAGAACTGTTGAAAGTATATTCTTTAAAAGAACAGAGATGAGGGGCACCTGACTTGCTCAGTCAGAGGAGCATGTGACTCTTGATCTCAGGGTCATGCGTTCAAGCCCCAGCTGGGATATAGAGATTACCTAAAAAAAATAAATCTTAAAAAAACAAAAGAAAAAAGATGGCGAACCCTCTTTAGGAGCTGCTTCATTGAAGTTTTCCATAGATTCAAAATGAAAGTCATGGAAGATCAGTGCCTTTAAAAAAGAAACCAAAAGGGAGTTGGGAAATGATGAGAATAAAGACACCGAATTGAGGAGCCAAGAAGTGTGTTCTGTAGTTCAAGGTTAACAGATGGGGATTCATAGTACATAAGTGAGAGAGCAGGGTTTTGTTGTGGGCTCTGGAGGAAGACTCCAGGAGTGATACATACATCTTAAAAGGAATTTTTTAGGAGCTTGGAAGGAGGGCTTATGGAGATGGTATTTAAATGTCTTTGGCTCTCCAGGAACAGCCAGCAAGATATCTCTCTGGCTAGGATGAGCAATCTACCAGAATTCAATGGAACTCTAGCACAAGGATAACTGGAAATCGAGCAGGTTGATAAATACCAGAATGAATATTCTTCATCTGATTGTCACCTCCTTCTCTGCTTCTAATTTAGTGGCATCTACTCTTCAGTTCTAAACGAGCCTCAGTGGGGAGGATGACCCCAAACTCTTTTTCTACATCGGTTTTTAAAAGGGAGCTCAGGACACCTGGGTGGCTCAGTCAGATGAGCATCAGACTCTTGATTGCAGTTCAGGTCAAGGTCTCATGGTTGTGGAATGGAGTCCCGCATTGGGCTCCATGCTAGGCATGGACTCTGCTTGGGATTTTCTCTCTCCCTCTCTCTCTGCCCCTCCTCCACATGTGCTGTCTTTCTCTCAAAATAAATAAATAAACACTTAAAAAATAATAACAAGTAAAAAGGAGCCTGGATTTCTTGTGAGTTTTAAATCTTCGCTAGGGGTTAGCAAATTTATACTACAGTAGGAACCTCTAAACAAGTAATTTATTTGTTTAAACAAAATTTACTATGAGCTTTCTGTGTCCAAACAGTATTGGACTGCAATATGTGAAGGGTACAATCCCAATCTTAAAGGTATTTAAAATCAAACTGCATAAGGAAAACTCCTTTAGGTTTCAGCTGGAAGACAATATGAAATTATATGTCATAAATGCCATCTATTGGGGGGAAAAGTACATTCTGTATGGATTTGATGGCTTGAGGAATTCTTATAATATGAAATAGCATGAGAGGATTTTATAGAATGCTGGATATAGACTGGCTTTTATTTTTTTTATTTTATTTTTTTTAATTTTTTAAAAATGTTTATTTATGTTTAAGAGAGAGACAGAGTGTGATTGGGGGAGGGGTTGAGAGAGAGGGAGACACAGAATCTGAAGCAGGCTCCAGGGTCTGAGCTGTCAGCACAGAGCCCAACACGGGGCTGGAACCCACAAATCATGAGATCATGACTTGAGCCGAAGTCGGACACTTAACTGACTGAGCCACCCAAGTGCCCCATGGCTTTCAATCAATTAATTTAATCACCATCAGTGGAGATAGAGCATGATCACATTTGGGATCCCATCAGAAAGTGTACAAATATTCTGATGTTGTAATGAAAAAGTCATATGTGGTGGAATTAAGCAACCAATCGGACTAGAGTGGAGAGTGACAAGAAAAAAAATAAAATTAGTTGAAATAAAAGACATTCTCATGGAACAGGGCTAGGCACACCACAAAAAGTATTAAACTTGTAACGGCTAAAAAAAATTGAAACACTAACAATATGGCTGAATATATACTTGAGTTTCACATTGTTGGTGCAGTGATGTCCCTGGTGTATGGATGCGTGTGCTGGTAGTGCTTCATGGCTCAGTGACCAAAACAGAAGGGGGAAATGAGTATAAAAGAGAGAAGAATGAATTCCAAGGTATATTGGGAAATAAAGCAAAGGGAGGAAAGATGGTTATGTGTATATATGAACCTGTAGTATATGTATTTCTGTGTGTTTAAATGAGGTACATTGTGTATCGTGGTGGGTCAGAATTTTATGTCTGTTCCAGCTCTTACTGTGGTGGGATGCAGTGTGTTGAGTAACTGTGGGTGTGTGGTATGTTCAGATGCCCTCTCTATTATGAACTATGACTTTCTTCATCCCCCTCCTCCTGTTCCTCCTCCTTCTCTTCCTTTTCCTTCTTGACTCATGTCAAGGAAGACAGATATTTCATGTATACAGCTTATATATATATATACATATATATGTATGTATATATATATAACAAAAATAATAATAAATAAATTAAAATAAAATTAAAAAATAAAAATAAATAAAAACAATATTTTAATATTAATCTTTTCTGTATAACATTTATATATAATTTATAATATATAAAGCTCAGTATTCTAATTGCCTAAGTCAGTCTTCTTATTAGGGGCCCTCCTTATGAGGTGCTGATTCACTCCCTCAGCTAAAACGACATGCTTCATGAAACTCTTTTTAATAGACATTCTATGGAAGAATATAGTAGGATAGAGTAGACATTCACTACCAAGAATATGAGAGTAGGGGACTGAGCAAGCATAGGTCTATACATCAGTGCATGGAAATGTATATATTGTGATTCATTTGGGATCTGCTCCTTGAAAATATGTTTATATCTATAAAAAGATAACTTTGCTTACATTGACATGCTTTTAAAACAGCACAGTTTTGGCTGAGGGAAAAAAAAAAAAAGAATGTCTCTTATGCTAATATTCCCCATCTCTAGCTTTTTTCCTGAAAAGGAATCCTTCATCAATCTCTGTTTAACTTTTCTTCTGGTTTTTCAATTTTGGGGCATACTTTTAAATGATATAATTTCACAGAAGACATTGTGTTTTGATTTCATGCTCTTCCAGGTCAGTTATATTACCTCCCTTCTTCCCCAATCTCACATATCCGAATGCAGTTACATCACTGTTTTGTTTCCGCTTGCAATCATAAACAAAAAACTTAAATCCAAGTGTATTCAACCAATTATTTGTAATCTCTTCCTATCCTTCTTTGTAAGATAAATACATAAGTGCTAACCTCATTTCCTCCAATTATGCTATTTTTTGTTTGAGCATAGTTGACAGACAGTGTTACATTAGTTTCAGGCATACTACACAGTGGTTCAACAATTCTATGCGCTATTCTACACTCACCACAAGCGTAGCTACTCTCTGTCACCATACAACACTATTACAATACCATTGACTGGATTCCCTATGTTATGCCTTTTATTCCCATGACTTATTCATTCCATGACTGGAAGCCTATATCTCCCCCTCCCCTTCACCCACGTTTCCCAAACCTCCAACTCCCTCTGCCATTAGTTTGTTCTCTGTATTTATAGGTCTCATTCTGCTTTTTTTGTTTATTACTTTCTTTTACAAATTCCACATCAATTACGCCATTTTTAAGACATTTACTGAAGTATTGTTATTTACTTCCTAGTAAACGATATCTATGTTTTTAAATAGATGTATTTCAAATTTTATTCAATAAATTATTTGTTAATATTTGAAACTATTCTAGCACCAGCTAAGATATAATAACAGTATCCACTTTAATGATTTTATCACTCATATTTCAAAAAATCAACATATGAATTAATTGTAAAAATGAAGGATGTCAGGATGTCACATGAATTTTTTTTAATGGTTTGAGGTTTATGTGGGTTATTGAAATATCCTATGCTTTATCTCTATAGGTAAAACGAACAGGAAAAATGACCAGATTTCCAGATGCCTGAATAGGTATGATGTTGATGTGGAGAAAGTGCAGGAATTTCTTTCAGAGTTTCAATTAAGGTGATTGAAAATAAAAATGGAAGCAAGCATAATTAAATAAATTAAGAAATAGAGTCCTCACAATAATTTTTTCTAAGCACTGATATAAAAAAGAAAATTATTTTCTTTAAAGAAATTTCAAGAAATTTTCATTGTCACTTGATCCATGTTGGAGTGTTCTAGGCCAAAGGAACTCTAGTAGCTCTTACCTTTTACTAGCAGTTATCCATTGCCCTAACTCCAGGTAGTTATTCAGATATTTTTGAAACATTTTAAGGATCAATTCTTTGGTAGATAAGGATTTCTAGGATTAGTGCTGCCCCAGGGGAGTCAGGTACGCTATGTCCTCCTATCTTAAAATCTGTGTTTTTCTCCTAAGAGAAATGCCTAGAAGCTCATTTGGGCTGGATCCCAAGAAATATACTTATGGGTCTTATAAACAGTAGCTGGTTCCAGCCACTCACTCTTCTCCTAACAGGCATTCCTGGACTGGAGGCTGTACAAATATGGATCTCTATCCCACTGTGTGTCATGTATCTAATTGCTCTCCTGGGGAGAGCATCATCCTCTTTGTTATCAAAAACACCTCCAGCCTTCATGACCCTCAATACATCTTCCTGTCGATGCTGGCAACCACAGATGTAGGTCTGTCTTTATCAACTCTACCTACGGTACTCAGTGTCTTCCTCTTGAATCACAGAGAAATTGAGTTCCATTCTTGTCTGACACAAATGTTCTTCATCCATACCTTCTCCTCCATGGAGTCAGCCATCCTGTTGGCCATGGCCTTTGACCGATTTGTAGCTATTCGCAACCCATTGCACTACACTGTGGTCTTAACCTCTCCTCGGATCATGGGGATGGGAATTGCAGCCATGGTTAGGGCTGTGGTGTTGATGGTACCCTTGCCAATCCTGCTCAAGCGATTGTCCTTCTACAGGGATGTTATTCTATCACATTGTTACTGCTACCACCCTGATGTTATGAAGCTGGCCTGTGGCCCTGTCAGAGTCAACATCATCTATGGACTGTCTCTTGTGCTCTGCTCCTTTGGAGTTGACTCTGTGTTCATTGTCATTTCATACATCCTTATTTTGAAAACAGTGCTGGGTATTGCTTCAGAAGATGGTCAGCTCAGAGCGCTTAATACTTGAATTTCCCACATTTTCACTGTCTGCATCTTTTATGTGCCACTCATTGTCCTGGCTCTAATTCATAGGTTTGGTACATTCACATCTCCTCTTCTCCATGTCACCATGGCCAATCTCTTTCTCTTCTTGACCCCAGTCCTTAATCCCTTGGTTTATAGCCTAAAAACTAAACAGATAAGGTCTGCAGTACACAAGGTACTCAGGGCCAGAAGAAACTTGCTGAAGTAGTCAAGTTTGGCTTAGTGAAAGTGACATCCTGACTCTCTCTTTACCTTTCATCTGTCTGTTTCCCTCTGGGAAATACATCATCATTTCAAGGATGGTTTTGTGAGAGTGGAAGTATTTTCTTTTTGTCTGCCAAGTGGATGGTATTATTTTGGTTATTGTCTTGATGCAATTTATTATTTACTGTTTTTTATCTAATTTATCATCCACAAAAGTATTGTGTGAAAGATCTTACTGAAATAATTTTTATATCTCTCTTCTACTTAAATATTTGAGTTTAAATAATTAAGTGATTTACAATTAGGTATAAAATAAAGGTCAAGTTATTAACATATTTTAGAAAGTTTTCCATTTTCTTATCCCCACCTTTCTCTCCAGCCTCTGACTACACATTGCCACTTTTTTTCAAACTGGATGATTCAATGTATTTTTATACATATACACCAACTTCCCAAGACTCTAAGCATTTACCAATTGCTTGGCTTGAAATTGTAACACCAATATTAAACAAAAATTTTTCTGGGGCACCTGGGTGGCCCAGTCAGTTGAACATCTGACTCTTGGTTTTGGCTTGGGTCATGACCTCACAAGTCCCACATTGGACTCCATGCTGGCAGCATGGGGCCTGCTTGGGATTCTCTCTCTTCCTCTCTCTCTCTGCTGCCCTGTTCATGATCTCTCTCTCTCTCTCAAAATAAATAAATAAACTTAAATTTTTTTCTGTGATGAGTTTTTCTAACATTTTAGTAGAGTTGTCATTTCTCTTTTCCCCTCAACATAACCCACTAATAATTTTATTATAATACAGTACAATTTTACTTACATCTTCATGTCTATCGTCCCCAATTAATTAAGAATTGTTGTGGGAAGGCATTGTGTTGCTTTATTCTAAATCTCTGGTATATACCTATTTAGTGTATATACCAGTGTATATACCAAGTGTATATACCAGTAAATCTCAACTGTTTTCTTTAATAAATGAATGAATGTCTGTGAGCATAAGTAATTGCATTTGGCAATCATGACTCTTACCTGCTAACATAACTACTGTTTAATTACCCTCCCCTTCTAAACAGTCAGGGGCCATGTCTGTTGTTTCTGTCATTGCATCTTCAGTACATAGTGGAATATATGTAATATTGTATACAATGAATGCATACTAATACATAAACTAATAAATATGTCAATTAGAGATGTCATTGGTATTTTGTTGTACTTTTAAAGGTATGACATTTACACATTAAAATGTAACTATAAAACAAGTGAGGGAAATCTTTAAAATGATGTATTATTGAAAGAAGACAGGAAGTTGAGTTATTGGATGTCTACTTCAAACTCCAAACTTTTAACTACATTACAAAAACTAGCCTCGTTTAAACCAAAGGAAGTAAATTTTATTAGCTCCATTTTAAAGGAAAGGAGACAGCTAAAAGATACTAAATAATATTTCAATATCTCCCCAATCAAAAATTATTGGAGTCAGAATTAAAAACCACCACATATTATGTAAAATAACACATAAATCCTGCCATAGCCTAGTGTTTTTTGCCCTATATAAGATTTAAAGATATGTAGACACATAGGTGTCATTGAGACCCATGTATTTAATTGCAGTATGTTAACCTAATTTTATCTGTATTAATGTTCACTTACATTAGACACTACAAATTTCCTGATTCCAGCAAACCCTGTCTTGTTCAAAAATACACTATTTTTCTTGTCACACTATGTCTGCATAAAGCATACAGTGCCCAAGAAAGCTACCCACTGTAGAAGTAGGACTTAAACTCACATCCATGTTCCTTCAAACATCATGCTCTCAACTTCACCACATACTGAAGTCTAAGAAGAAAATTGCCTTACCACATTGTGAAATGTGAGTGTATGTGGAGGTCAATGTGTGTATATTTTTATTTGCTCTCTTTTTAAAAAAATATTGGGATATTCTTTTTGAAAGACAGATGGATGAGGCAATTAACAATCATCTTCTGTAAAACATAAATTAACTACAATTAGCTAACACAATGGAAAAATTATCTTGTTCTTACGAATTTCTACTTATCTATGGAAAGAATCATTCACGAACACAAATGAAACATCTGATAATTAAGGAAGGGCTTCTTTTAGTGTTCATTAGACATCAGAACTTGAAAGTTGTCTCTTCTATAGAAGTTGATCATTCTGTTGAGAGTTGATCAATGGATGAAACGCATTGTAGTATATGCATACAATGGAATATTATTCAGCCATAAAAATGAAGTATTGACACACTGTAGCACAGATGCTCCTCAGAAACATTATTCTAGGTGAAAGAAACCAAACACAAAGTGTCACATATCGTATTATTTCATTTACATGACATATTCAGAACAGGTAAAAGCATAAAGACATAAAGTAGATTGGTGTTTGTGAGGGGCTGGAGGAAGATGAGAATGTTGATTAACTGCTTAGTGGAGATGAGGTTTTATTTTGGAGTGATGAATATATTCTGGCACCAGGTGGAAGTGATGAATGTACAAGAATATGAATGTGCTAAATACTATTGAGTTGTACACTTTTAAATGGTTGACTTTATGTATGTGAATTTCATTTCAATAAAAAGAAAAAAGGAAAAAATTATTCCTTAGACCAAATTCGATTGATATGTTAATGTCCAAAGAGAGTCTGGGTCAGTGTCCTTAAAAAAAAAAGTGTTTATATTTGAAAAAAAAATCATTTTAGGAATGGAACGATAAAATATGGAATTTTGCTCACTGGAATAGACTAAACAAAAAGATAGTTCTGAGAGGTGGAGAGTTTTGGGTGATTATCATGTGTCCAATACATATCCCTCAAACACCTGGCTCTCTTTTCTTTTTTTTTCCTTTTTTTAGAGTTTATTTATTCATTCTGAGAGAGAGAGAGAGAGAGAGAGAGAGAGAGAGAGAGAGAGAAAATCCCAAGCAGGCTATTCCCCTAGCCCTTGACAAACTACCATTCTACTTTCTGCTTCTCTGAGTGTACTTTAGATTCCTGATATAAGTGGAGTCATGTATTATTTGTTCTTCTAATCAATATATTTCACATTTGCAAGGATTTAAGAGTATAACAATAATCCAGCCAATTACTTATGATTTGGAGAGAGTCTTTAGGGAAGAAACAGAAATGTAAATTGATATAGTGTGTATCATGATAGGGGTAAAGTCAGAGTACTGTGGATTATATAAAAAAAGCAACTAGCCTAGGATTTAAGGGTCAAGAGAAGGTTACTGCAGAAGTTGAGATGAGAAAACAGGTATAAATGACAACAAACAACATTCAGTCAGAGGAAAGTAGATCAGGTATATTGGGAAAAGTTCACAGAATGTACAAACACATGGTAGTAAGACAAAACATTTTGCTTACAGGAAATGCAAGTAATACAGTGTAACCAAAGGAGATACTCTGGAGTAAGGGTGACAAAGGGCAATATGGCAATGTAATGTTAACTGATATATTAACATATTAATTCTAATAATTAATTATCTATCTTTTATTAGCTGATTCTATATTTTTCCAGGGCATTGAAATGCTCTGCTTGGGATAGACTGATGCCCTCAGACTATTTTCACCATAACCAAGGTCACACTGGTGATCTGTTAGGAAATAATTTCTCATACATCTTTTTGAAATTATTTAACAATTATTAGAGTTCCCACTGTTATGCCCCTTGCCTTGAAATGGATAGTATTTCATGTAGTTATTTTTTCCTGTTATCTTTCATGAAGCCCCACCTCCACATACACACACACACACACACACACACACACACACCATGACACCATGCTCCCAAATAGGAATTCTTTAGTTTCAGTATGGCCACTGCATTCCACGACCTATTACTACTTATTTCTATGCATTGTATTTGGAAAAATAGATGTATGCAAAATGGGAGGTGGGTGAACACTGTAAATGTTTATGTCAATATTCTGCACTCCCTTTGTTTTAGACAGTGTTAGGTGGTGAGTAATAAACGTAAAACACCTTTTTTTTTTTGGCAAAATCGGACTGGGTGATTTCAGATAGTTTGAGAGAGAATCTGTGTCTTAATTTCATCTACACACTGCATTAACTGATAATTTTCCTTTGTATTATACAGGTTATTTCTTCAATTGCATTTCCTTTCATCAACATAGAGCTTTTTTATATGAAGTCTATCAGTTGATTCCTGCCTTAGGTTTTCTCTATTTCATTTTTCTGTAGTTTCTTCTAACGAGATAGCCCTCAGTTCCATCCATACAATTCAGAGGCCAAAACATGATGATTTCTTGTTGCTGCCTGTGTGCGTGCTTGTGTATCAGTACTGCACGCACATATCTCTGTTTTAGACTCTAGATCCCTCTTGTACTACTGGTAAATGCATACACAATAAAATAGTTGGAGTAAAGAAGATTGCACATTCCTAAAGTCATCATTAAACTCCACCATTTTTCACCTTGCACATCCCATTCATGATAAAATCTCTTTTCATTGCTTCTGCTATTGCAACAGAGCAAGACTTTTTAATCTCTAACTTAGAGTTGATCTTTACCAAGTAACTAAATTATATCCCAGAGCAAACCCTAAAAACATTCCTAGGAATGCAAAAATATACAGTAACCAGATTTACAACGTGTAGCATTTAATTAAATAAATATCAGACATACAAAGAAGGGAGATGCAGCCTATATAATAAGGAAGAAAACGTGAACCAAAATTGACCCACTTGGATGACTGAGAGGATGTCATAGTAGAGCTAAGCTTAGGAGTCAATAAGCCAATAGAAAAACTGGATTCACTGAATTTTTTGATGTTATAGAAGGTATATAGGAAATCATCATCTAGTTATTAAAAGATAAGCAAGGATTTTCTCAGTTAAGGATGAAAAGCTTACATCAGGTATAGGTATTGGCAAGTCAAAAGCATTTTTGAACTAACATATAGTATTCAGAATATTGAAACTAGTTTCATAAGACTAGGGTACCAGAAAAGGTAGACAAGTCAAGGGAAGCCTAGCATATCATATACATTAGATTAAGTTTATCATATCAAAAGTGGATTGTATGGCAAAAATTCTAAGTGAACAGTCAACATGACAGTATTTGCTTTACAAAGTTTATACAGCAGTGTAAATAGTTGAGGCATGGAGTAACATTACATGAAGAAAACTCAGCTATTGCAAGAGATAAATAAAGAGATAAAAAAAAGCTTGAATTAGTGAAAACTACAGAGATAATAGATATATAAACCCATTTAACATATATTTAGGCGGTAGAGTGAATTAAATTAATGAAAATTAAATGTGGGTAAATGTAAGAGGACTATAGAGAGATAATAGGATCATTATCTTCTCTATAACAAAATAAAACTTCCAATTTATGTACAAAGGGAATTTAAAAGAAAGAAACATTTGGAGCAGAAGTTCATGAATTTGAAGACTGCTGTCATGCTGAACATATCGACGTACATACGCTTATCTGGAGATCAAAAAGAAGTGGAAAACTTCTCAAAATGATTAATAAAATGTATTCAGTAATTATGTTAAAAGCAATATATAAACTAAAAATAGTAGAATCTATTGGAAACCAGGACAAACGTCCTTCTCTGCAGAGCCTGGATTTTCACATATTAGGGGGAATGGGAAGAGTTTTCTTGAATTGAGCCAATGCTTGGGTAAATGAGCAATAAAAAAAAAATTATCTATGAACTTACTGCTATGACTCAGGAACTTGGCAATTTGACACAGTTAAAGTAGTGTAGCAGATATAAATATTCTCAAGGAGATTTCAGTGCAGGAGACAAGGAAGACAAAAAAATAAAATGAAATTAATAAAACATAGTGGAAAGAAAAGAGATAAACTAGGAAGTTAGAGAATAGGGTGGGGGATTTGTCAAATTCTTTGGACTTCTCACAAACTTGCTGAGTTAGAAACTGCATTTGGAAGTGGAAGAATACTAGACTTGCCTGTGACAGTGGGGTTGTCATGAACACTGTCCAAGGATCCTTCATCTGTCCCCGTTTTCTTCTCAAGATGTTTGAAACCGCATGTGAAGGAAGAAGTGGGAACGCATAGTATATTATGACTATCTAATTTATATCTTTATTTATAAAAGCTATAATTTATACCATTTCATTCTATATCCACATTCTACACCTAAAATTACAACAAAGTTCATCAATATTTGCAAGATCCTCCACCAGCAAAAAGATGACGACCTGATGACACTCAGATAATGGTCAGCACTTTTTAATAATAAAATATTCTAAAATAATGTGTGTACCTTTTTTTAGACACAATGCTATTGCATACTACAAAGACTAAGGTACAGTGTAAACATAACCTGTTTGTGCACTGGGAAACCAAAAATTCTCTTGACTCACCTTATTTCAATATTCAATTTATTGCAGTGGTCTGGAACCAAATCTACCGTATCTCCAAGATATGCCCATGTATTTTTTCATTATTTTCTATCTAAAATTTTATGTTATGCTATTTTAAATAATTTAAATATTCCATAAAATTTCTTATTTTACATTAAATAGCTTAGGTTAAAAGTCCATGAAACTAGTTTACAAAGTTTCATTTTTTCTAATAAAATATCACATAGTAAAAATTGTAATAAATAATGACTTTATAGTGCTTAATACCTGCAATGAAATTTTCAGATACAAAACAAATTCAAGCTTAGTAAGGAATTTATTTTAAAAGATTATTGCAAAGGGAGTAGCAGACTGTTGCAAGAGGGAGAGGGCTGTGACTAAAACTGCAAGCATCTCAAGGATTAGGCAATATATTCTCTTTTTAAAAAAAAAGAATATGTATTTATTTTGAGAGAAAGAGAGAGAAGGAGTCAGGGAGGGGCAGAGAGAGAGAGGGACACAGAATCCCAAGCAGGCTCCATGCTGTTAGAGCAGAGCCAGACATTGGGCTCCATCTCAGGAATCATGAGATCATGACCTGAGCATAAATCAAGAGTCCTTCACTTAACAGACTGAGCCACCCAAATGCCCCAAGAATATATTTACTTTTCTTTTTTTTTTTTTTAATGTTTATTTATTTGAGAAAGAGAGGAAGAGGGAGAGACAGAGCACGAGTTGGCGGTGGGGTAGAGAGAGAGGAGACACAGAATCCGAAGCAGGCTCCAGGCTCTGAGGTGTCAGCAAGAGCCTGATGCTGGGCTGGAACTCATGAACCCATAACGTCATGACCTGAGCCCACATCAGATGCTTAACTGACTGAGCCACCCAGATGCCCCAATACATCTTCTTTTATAGAGAGGAGTGAGCTAGACTAGGAAGACCGAAGTGTGAGGAAGTACAGATGAAAATGTGGTGTGATTGGATAGGGAATCAGAAAGTGTTTTACCCTGAGGCCCACGTATTCTCCAGGGGGGCTATCAAAACTCAGAGGCCTGGGGGAGGAGATCAGCTTAACCACCATTTGTTGAACAAGCATTAATATGCTCTGATTGTTCGGTGGGGACAAAGCATTTTAGCTAAATATATACGAGGCAAAAAAAAAAAAAAAATGGACAAGGGGAATATGAGTGGTCTTTGTCCGGTCTTGTTATGGGTAAAAAGGGGGGCATCCATGAGTCTCATCTCTGTCATATGGGGAAGGGAGGTTGTTTGCAGAAAGCAGTTTTCCCAAATACAAAGGGTGTGGGGTAGCTTGATCATTTGTTTTCCAGGATGACAGGGGCTCAGGTACAGCTCAACATTGTCAATTGTATTATTTTCTTTATATGTTTGATGTATTAATACAAATACCCATTTCATAGGCATGCAAATAAAGGCACAGTGAGCTTCAGCCATTTGTTAAAGGACACCAAAGGTGAGTGGCCAAGTCCAGTGGAGCTTTGTCTCCAGGCATTCTGACTGCAGAACCTTTTAGTTTTCACATTCAGTGACCCTTAAGCTTAAATACAGTCAAAAAAACTTGGAATTACATTTTTTAATTTTTTTGATGTTTTATTTATTTTTGATAGGGAGAGAGGAAGAGAGAGAGGGCACAAGCAGAGGAGGGGCAGAAAGAGAGACAGACACAGAATCTGAAGCAGGCTGCAGGCTCCAGGCTCCAAACTGTCAGCACAGAGCCCGTCTTGGGGCTCAAACTCACGGACTGTGAGATCATGACCTGAGCTGAAGTTGGATGCCTAACTGACTGAGGCACCCAGGTGCCCTGAAATTACATTTTTAATTTCTGTATAAACATGTTGGATGAACCTGGATAATTCACACCCCTGCTCAGTGTCTCCCATCTATAAAATAATGTATCAGGATGGTCTTTATAATCCCTTTTCATTCCAGCATCTATGAGGAAGGGACTCATCAACAACTGAATTGACATATTATTTATTTGTTTTTGTGGGGAAGTGTTCTTTCAATAATCTTGCAGTCTTTTCATTTATCCAAAACTATAACAATATGCTTTAAATTTCGTCTCAGAATTGGTCTGGCTGGGCTAACATCTGTGTACTTGTGTTCTCTCAAATAGGTGACAGCGTTTTTCTGTCTTTCCTAGGTGCCTTGGCCCCAAATGTGAACAAAGACTTTATGTATGGAGACCTGAAAACAGTAAGTTACTACAGCTCAAGATGGGTACAGGTTGGTTAACACTGGAAATAAAAACACTCTTATAGTGGTTGAATTTAAGGCAATCATGATGAGTATGATTCAGATTGACATTTTGAAAGTTAAAAAACAATTCTTTAACTAAAAATAATAAATTCCAATCCCTTGTCCTTATATTCTTCTAATAATTCACACACACACACACACACACATACACACACACACGCATGCACACACACACACACGCTCAGACATGACACTAAATTTTCAACAGAGAAAACAAACAGAACTGAAATAAAATGAAAGCATTTATTTGGGGGGGTCTCAGAATTCCAATTCAGGGAACCAAAGTCCAGGGTTTCGTTTTTAAAGACAAAAGGCAATGCCCTTATACATTGTTAAAGAATTTTTGTTGTTGTTGGAAGGAGAAAACTAATCTCTGCTAAACAATTGGGTGCTAAGGCTATCAGAAAGCAAAAGTCTATTACTGTGGCACTGGAATATTTTGGTTTGGCCCAGTTCAAAACTTCGAGGTTCCAGTGGGTGAGAACGTGCATAAGGTTCACCTACCTCCTCAATGGCCTCCTGCCTCAATTTTCAAACCCCCTGACATAAGTTGGCCCATTTTATCTCACCTTTCACAAAAATCTCACTATGGATCTAGCTACTTCCATTATTTATTCACAAAAGTGGTTTTGCTAAAAATGACTCTGTACAAGGACAATGAAAGGACATTTTGCTGAGCTTTTTTGTTTTGTTTTTTCACTACTTACTTCCTGACCTTATTCCCTTAGGGATTCTGTGATCTAGGACATCACAGGCCTGGTCAATCCTCAAAGGAAGTGGAAGAGACAGAAGACCTTTTACTGCCTTTTAGCTATTCCACCTGAAAGAGGGAAAAATGCCCCAAGTATTATGCATGGTCCAACAGATGCTACTGTCTTTTTCCTAGGTGCCTTGGTCCCAAATGTGACCAAGGACTTTTCTGACTAGACTTTATGTACGGAGATCTGAAAGCAGCAAGTTACTACAGCTCAAGATGGGTACAGGTTGGTTAACACTGGAAATGAAAACACTCTAATAGTGGCTGAATTTAAGGCAACCAAACCATTAAGATTGCTAATTCTCTCTTTTGTTTATCAGTGTTAGCCTTTACTTTTCATTCCTTTCCATATACTCATTATCCATTTACTCTTTCTCAAACAATTTTTTCTGATAGTTAAGTCCTTCCTGAGTTAAATCATTTTACTAAATGATCTAAATGGTCAATGTCATACATAGTTTACAATAGTATGATTTATCCTCTTTTGCAAAACTAGAACAGAAACTAACCTACTTTATTTTGTTGGAATATTTGAAGAGAACATATGGGATGAGTGTTACTAGATAATTTTTTCTTATTGCTCCTCACACCTGATCTGTGGAGTCTTTTAACAACCAGCAAAGCATCCTCCCACCTCAACCCAGGAGTAATTAAGAGAGACTATTGTTCCACAGCTCTCAACTGACTTGCAAAAAAAGGAGATTCCGTACCTGAGCAGCTCCTTCCTTGCCAGACTCTCTCACAGTGAGCATATGATCCACCTGGCAGTTTCTGAAAGTTCTTTGTATATGTATCATGCAGAGTGATGAAAAACAGTGTGTAACTTTAATAATGCAATTCTACAAGGGCACCGGGGTGCTTCAGTCAGTCCAGTGACCAACTCTTGATTTAGGCCCAGGTCAGGATCTCAGGGTTCAACAGGATCCACCCCTACCTCGGGCTCTATGCTGACAGTGCGGAGCCTGCTGGGGATTCTGTCTCTCTCCGTCTTTCACTCTCTCTCTCTCTCTCTCTCTCTCTCTGTCCACCCCTCCCCCAAATAAATAAATAAATAAATAAATAAATAAACATTTAAAAAATAATGCCGTTCTACAGATGAACGAATGTGCAGACTTTGATCTTTGAAAGGTAGGTGCTCTCTTTCCAAATCCCCCACCCCCCACCTGATTTTCTTAAGACCTATCCACCTCACTCCTTTCTTAGAGTTCCCTTCTTCCACCAGTGCACACTCTGTTGTCCTTTTATTTTGAAGTTTCTCCATCAAAGGCAGTGTGATAGATTGTAGTTAATCCATTCTACAGAACAGAATATTGAGGAGCAGAAAGGTTAAGCAATTGGTCCAAGATCACAAATCTAGTAAATTGGAGGGGAGGTGGTAGCAGGATTCTGATTTGAGTCTCTCTGACTCCAGAGCGTAAGGTCTTAAACCCCATTTTAAATCGTCTTTCTCATCTCTGTTATTTTGTGAAAAATCTTATGCTATGTTTGTGTAACTTATATTTTTATAGATTTTATAAATATAAACATATAGTTTATATTTTTCCACAACCAGTTTCTCATTACCCATTCACTCCTAGATGCTCCCTGTCAGTCTTGCTTTCTGGTGATTGATTGATTGATTGATTGATTGATTGATTTTGAGACAGACAGGGGGAGAGGGGGAGGGCCAGAGAGAGAGGGCCAGAGAATCTGAAGTGGGCTCTGTGCTGACAGCAGTGAGCCAGATGTGGGGCTCGAACTCACATACTGTGAGATCATGACCTGAGCCGAAGTGAGATGTTTGACCACCTAAGCCACCCACACACCTCTGGTGTTCTGTTCTTCTAGAACCACTTTTAACAATAACCTCTCTAATCACCAAGAACAACATAGGGGATTTTTCAGTTCTCGTGTTTCCGTTACAGAACATTTATTTACTTCCTTTGACTATCTATTTGTTGAAACCTTCTCATTATTTTATTTCCAGGACAGTCCACTCTTCCACTCTCTTTTCTTCTTAATCTACTCTTGTGTATCCTGTGCTTTCTTGATTGTTTCCTCCTCCAAGTTCCTGAGTATGGACATCAACTAAACCTCATTAGCTCTACACCTTTTGGCCATCCTTCCCATTACAGACATCATCTATTCCAAAATATAGCTATAAATGAACTGAAATACCTTTTCCTGTCAATCTCTAAGCCAAGAACTCAGACTCAAAATCTTAGCATAAAATGAGAGTGGGGGACTTCTTGCTACACATCTAGTTAACTAAATCCTGTTTGGTTGTTTTTTTCCCCCCCAAAACACCCTTGCCTCCATTTCTCCCTAGTGAATCAAATATTCTTATTTAGGTTTTTACCACTTGACCTTTTAATGATTATAAGAATTGCCGAGGGGTTTGTCCTGAGACCACACAGCCTTACATACTAATGTGTTTTGGGTTCTGATACTTGGTAGAAGCCTCATTATGCATACCGCATCCTCTTTACCCCGACCTTATGGTTTCCAACAAGACTCCATTCTACCTATTCTATCTTATTTAACTTTCCCTCTTTTTACAACTCTTCATTCTATTCAGGAGGATATTCTCGGTGCTCTTCCCTTATAAGCCTTATTCTGATTTCCACACCTTTGCTCTTGAAGTCAATCAGCCTGCAATTTTTTCTGATTTTGCCTCTTCCAATTAAAGTTCTTCATCAGCCAATGACAAGTTACATTTCATTCTCTCCTTGAATCCTTCTATGGTTTTTCAAGTCCTCATTTACTTCTCTTTCAATGTATGCCTGCTATTTGCATATTTGTTTTATATAATTTAACAGAGGAGTGTTGTTGAAAGAGCACAATAGGACACAAAAATTAGGCTTTTCTAAGGGCTGACTGAAAGTCATGTGACCTTAGGAATTATTTACCCTTCCAAGCCTAATTTAAGGTTTAGTGTGCTTTTGGTTTTTGTTTCTCTTTGTTTTCTTTGTTTTGTTTATTTTTATTGTGTTTTTTAATTTTTTTAATGTTTATTTATTTTTGAGAGGGAGAGAGAGAGAGAGAGAGAGAGAGAGAGAGAGGGGGAGGGGCAGAGAGAGAGGGAGACACAGAATCTGAAGCAGGCTCCAGGCTCTGAGCTGTCAGCACAGAGCCTGATGCGGGGGTCAAACTCATGAACCACAGGTCATGACCAGAGCTAAAGTCAGACACTTAACCAACTGAGCCACCCAGGTGCCCCAATTTTGGTTTGGATATAGTAAGGCTGGCTTCCTCCTTGCTGGGGTGAAATTATAACCAAATAAAATAATGTTTGAGAAAAAAATAGTGAAGTTCTATTCATTGTGAGAGTTCATTATACAATGTCTTTCCTTGTTCATAGTTTTGAACTGATGTGCTTTCCACCAAATATATTGTACTACATCAGGAACTTTAGAACAGGGATCATAAGTTGCATAGCATCTGTTATCAACTGCAAATCATGGAACAATATGTGGTACATATTAAGGGTTCAATAATATTTGGCAACTGTGTCTCACAGTTTTCTGTTGTTCTGTCTCTCATTGCACTTGTACAAGAGTCTGGGTCACAATAATTGCCATTCTTCAGTTTCCTCTTTTTTAGTACTGATGCATAGGGGCACTTGTACCCCAATGTTTATAGCAGCACTCTCAACAATAGCCAAATTATGGAAAGAGCCTAAATGTCCATCAACTGATGAGTGGATAAAGAAATTGTGGTTTATATACACAATGGAGTACTACGTGGCAATGAGAAAGAATGAAATATGGCCCTTTGTAGCAACGTGGATGGAACTGGAGAGTGTGATGCTAAGTGAAGTAAGTCATACAGTGAAAGACAGATACCATATGTTTTCACTCTTACGTGGATCCTGAGAAACTTAACAGAAACCCATGGGGGAGGGGAAGGAAAAAAAAAAAAAAAGAGGTTAGAGTGGGAGAGAGCCAAAGCATAAGAGACTCTTAAAAACTGAGAACAAACTGAGGGTTGATGGGGGGTGGGAGGGTGGGGAGGGTGGGTGATGGGTATTGAGGAGGGCACCTTTTGGGATGAGCACTGGGTGTTGTATGGAAACCAATTTGACAACAAATTTCATATATTGAAAAAAAATAAATTTCCTCTTTTTTAACTCCTTTTATTAATTACATTAATCTTCTATTATTGTTTCCTTTATTTAACATTCTACTTCTATTTTTTAAGCAGGAAGTTTGATGTAATATATATTGATGTAGGACACATGGTTTGAAAATGATTCTTAGCTGCTAGCAATTGATTCTTAAATAAGTGACTTCTACTTCCTATGCCTCTAAAGTGACAGGGAACTCTGTTTTGCTTCTAAGGTACTGGAGATAAATGCTTGTTTGGGAGCTATAAATAGCCAGTGGCCATAGCCATTAAGGCAATAGACTTATGTCAGATAATCCTGCCCAGCAACTCGTTGCACAGCAACTGTTGGTTTTATACAGACACACTTTTCCCCAAAATGCTATGAAAGCATTCTCATGGCTGTGCTTACAACAGAAATGTGTTAAGGTAGCTTGGTGTCCTGGGTGCCAAGTTTGTGTGGTTTATTTAACATTTTTTTTTTTTTTACATTTATTTATTTTTGAGAGACAGAGTGAGACAAAGTGAGAGTGGGGGAGGGGCAGAGAGAGAGGGAGACACAAGATCTAAAGCAGGCTCTGGGCTCTGAGCTGTCAGCACAGAGCCCAATGCAGGGCTGGAACTCATGAACCATGAGATCATAAACTGAGCCGAAGTCGGATGCTCAAGCGACTGAGTCACCCACGCGCCCCTGTGTGGTTTATTTTAGCCTAGCGTGTCCTGTGTTGATTGTGGTCTGTCCCACACAATCAATTCATTATAATTATAATTCATGTATTAAGTTCTTGTTTTATTTATAGATATATTTTATATCACTCTTACTGTGTTACATATGTATTTGCTTATTTGTTCGTATCTGTATATCACACCACCAAACAGTAGCCTATATGTAGGCGGAAATCATATCTTAGTAAATTTTGTATCCCCAGAAGTAGTAATGTATATTTTTTGTATTACTTAAGAATATTTAACTTGAGTCCAAAAAACAAGATGATAAATGGAGTATTGATTAAACTCATGAGATACATTAAACATAGATAGGAAGTAAATTTATAAGTAGCTTAGAAGATATCATATGACTAAGATATAGGCATCATTCACCAATTATGGTAAATATGGATAGTAGGTAAGTTACAGGAGCTATTAAACAACATGTTAAAGATAAAACATATGGAATCTATGATAAACAAAAATTTTATTTATAGATAAGAAGAATAGAAAAAAAGTCATAAGGCATGATAATGCCATGTCTAGAATGGCGGCTGTGTGATACCTAAATCAGTCAACTATTAATGACATCCGTTGTGGTTTTGTCCTGGTCCCACATGCTCTCAGCATAAGAAATGCAGGTAAAATTCATAGATATTCCCCAGTCTTATTGATGAGCTACAGCTGTGGCCATGCATGCATGATGCTGTGTGCCTGATAAAGTGTGAGTTGACCCCAGGTACCTTTCATCTGTAGGATTCCCTTTGCTCAAACCTCAACTCTGGTGATCTTTCTAACATGATCAGCAGAGAGACAGAACAGAGAAATATTTCATAATCTAGCATTCAGATACTGTGGGCCTTCCTTCCTACTTGGATGCAATTCTATGTGTATTAAAACAACCCCATCTCTGTCCTCCTGCTTCTCACTGTGTGTTTTAAATTAACTAAGTTAATCATGTGATTTGTGAATATTACTTTGTTCTGTGAATGTTTCTGTTCAAAACTTCCTTAGTTTATCTGGTAGTGTTTTTGAAGGCTACCATTGCATCCACAAAATTGCCCACAGGATAGCAGTTACAAATCACCTAAAAATTACTCATACAGGCTTTTTGAATTAAACTACATTCTACCCTATTCAGTTTGCTCGGCATGCAACAGATATTTAGTTTGTTTCTGCTTCTAGACTCTCTCTTCAACCACTGAATGAACTTGAATTAATTTACCACTTGATTTTCCTACACGTGTTCTCTTTTTTAGGTTTAGCATCATGCTTATGTTCAATGGCACCTACTACCAGCCACCCTTCTTCTTTATTTCAGGAAGACTCATATCTGAGTCTCCATCCAACTGAGCATCACGTATATAATTGCCATCCTGGAGAACCGCATAGTTACCATAATACACAAGAATCCCAGCCTTCATGAGCCTCAGTATGTATTCTTATCCATGTTGGCAGCCACCGACACAGGCATGTCAGCATCTACACTGCCTACTGTACCGAATATGTTTCTCCTTAATCACAGGATTGAGTTCCATGGCTGCCTAGCTCCGACGTTCTTCATCCACACTTCTCTTCTGTGGAGTCAGCCCTCCTGTAAGCCATGGCTTTTGATTGCTTTGTTGCCATACGCAACCCGCTGTGCTACACTGTGGTCCTGACCCATTCCCGCATTACTCAGGTGGGATTGGCTGCTATGGCTTGAGGAGTGGCACTGATGGCCTTCTTACTCATCCAGCTCAAATGACTTCCCTTCTGTAAGAACATCATCCTATCCCACTCATTCTGCTTCCACCCTGAAGTGATGAAGCTAGCTTGTGTGTCCATTCATGTGAACATCACCCATGGGTTGGCATTGGTTCTCTGCACCTTTGGTGTTGACTCTGTCTTTATTGTTTCTGTCTTATGCTTTGATCTTGAAGACAGTTCTTAGCATTGCTTCTGGGGAAGGATGACTTAAGGAACTCAACACACATGTCTACCACATTGTCATGGTCCTCATTGTCTAGGACCCACTTATTGGCTTAGTTCTGATCCACAGGACAGGCAGATACAACTCCCCTTTACCCCACATCACTATGTCCAACATTATCCTTTTCCTCACACCTGTCCTCAACTCTTTTGTTTCTAGTGTGAAAAGAAAACAAATTAGAAGTCCAAAATGTAGACTGTTTGCACTTAACTAGGTTGATGGAACAGAGTAGGATCCCTTTGAGGGACTGACTGAAAGTTACCAGGGATATTGAAAAAAGAAGAATCAACAGACATTATTTTCCTGTGTGCTGAGGTACTTCCTTTAGTACATCTCTGTATGGTTTTATTGTAATTTTTCTAGAAATATAGTATTCCTTTCTGGTTTTAAATATTTGATCAAGAAAGATGCCCAAAACCCCTTTCACCTTCACTTATATTTCTCATTCCTGGTGTTTACAGCACTCGCCTATGAGCCCATTTCAATCTAAAGAGTCCTACAGATACTTCTATCTGAGACTCCCACATGTATAGCTATATGGCTGAAATATTATTTAAAATAAAATATTTACATTGTTATACAGACATATACTATCTTTTGGGAGTTTGAGATATTATAGAGGGGAATATTCCAAATGAGAGAAAAGAAGGCTTATTTTCATTTTCATAATTTTTATTTAAGTATGTTTATGTTTTATGATTCCTTTGCTGAAACCATCTCAATCTAAGCCTCATATAACATGAAAATTCAGTGAGAGATTAAAATGAAAATATAACAAAGCAGTGTACCTAAAATCTGCCATTTATGTAATGTATCCTTGATTTTCTCAGGTTGTATTAATTTAGATTTCATATTTAGTTGAAGATATAAATATATACTGCTTAAGCTAAAATCAGGACTCTGAAACTTATCTGTTATGTATCCAGGGAACATAATGACCCTGATTTCTGTGCTTCAGTGTCTCTATCAGTGAAAATGAGTTAATAATGGTATCTACTCTGTAAGGACACTGTAAGAAGAAATGTGATAAGTTATGTAATATGTCTGTAACAATGAAAAGTATGTTGCAAATGTTCAGTGAATATGAATCATTTTATTATAAACCAAAATATGGTAGAGGACAAAGGCCAAGCCAGGATTTAAAGATAAATACAAATGAATAAAGGCTTCTGTCATTCAGATGGTGATATCAAAGGTGACCAGAGGATAATACAGTTTGTTCAAAGACATATTTAGAGTTCTCTTTTTATATATATTTTATAAATATGTTTGTTTGCAAATATGTAAAATGATTCAGACCAGGTTTATATATTTCATATTTGTGTATATCATATTTATATGCCCAATATTATCATTGCAGATCAGAGACAGGCATCAAATTCTTTATATATACTAGTGATGTCTCTAAATTAACTATAATACAGCAGAGCTAGACATTATTACTTCATCCATGTAAAATTTTTTCATGTTTATTTATTTACTTTGAGAGAGAGAGAGAGAGAGAGAGAGAGAGAGCAGGGGGAGGGGCCAAGAGAGAGGGAAAGAGAGAATCCCAAGCAGGCTCCATGCTGTCAGCACAGAGCCCAATGTGAGACTCTATCTCATGAACCTTGAGATCATGACCTGAGCCAAAATCAATTCAGACACTTAACCAACTGAGCCACCCAGGTGCCCTATTACTTCATCCTTTTTTAATCAAGTTATGTGGACATGAATTCATGGTTCATTAATTTATTGATTCAATAATAATATTTAATTCTTTTATTTTCACCTTTTGTCCTTTGTGACTCCTTATTTTACATCTTCACACAACCATTCTGGGGTTCACTATATACCACACTGTATGGGACAGATGAATCAGACAAAAATGCCATCATTTAGGGAAGTACCACTTAGTAAGTGAGACAAGACAGGAATACATTGGCATACTTTAAGACAGAATCAAATAAAGTATCCAATCCACTTCATAACAGACATAATATGCCATTAAGTTACCTCATCATTTAATTTATAAGTGAAGAAACGTAAAACAAAATTATCAGGAAAGGTCACAGATTCAAAGGAAGGATCTCAGGGACTCAAGCTTAAGGACTCAACACTGTCATGTCACTTTTCCTCTCTGGGGCATCCTCTTATATCTGCTTCTTTTCTCCTCCATACTCATGCTCTCCTAATGTAGACAGGTATGGCTTCCACAAAGCTATGGAACATGATGACCACATGTGATGTGATCTCCTTCCAGAAAGGAGACTCTTTCACGCTAACTGTAGCATAAAACATGAAGGAGATTTTCTTTCCTCAGTTTTTAATATCTATAGCTGAAAGATCAGAGGAGGGATATGGTAGAATTTTATTGGTCTCATTCAAACTCTACAGACAAGTAAGGATTTCCTCAAAGGAAAATTGTGCAGTGTTTTAAGACAATGAAACAGTTGCTGAAAAATGATCCCCAGTTCCCTCTACTCATGCTCAGGGAAGTCAGAGTTAGGAGGCTTTTGGCCAGACTCACAATAAAGAAAATGATTAAATCAGGCCTTAAAAGATGAAGAAACAGTTTAAGAATTAGAATTTTATTTAATTTTTTCAGCGTCTTAATTATACTTCTCAAATAATCTCTCCATAAAGGTAAAGACCATACTTAAAAAAAAATAACTCCCTTTATCTTGTTAATACCTAACAGATAGAGCTTACTGAATGCTTTTGGAATTGAGATAGATTTCCAGCTTCCATAATACTTCTCTTGATCTTCTCTGTCTTGCAGGCCGAAGTTCTTGGCAACCCCAGTCCTCACTAGCTTACTTTCCTCTGAATTCATATTAACAATTCAAAGCAAGTCTCAGCCTTACTAATTACATTATGTAACATGGTTTTGCTGCTATTTCCTGATTTCCATGGGTAGAATGTAAGCTATACGAATATTAAATCTATGTCTTTTATATGATTCTGGTGTCTACCGAATATGTCAGACATTAAAATATTTTCCAGTTGATTGCTTGAGCTATCCTTTAGAAATTCATTCAAAGAGGGGCGCCTGGGTGGCGCAGTCGGTTAAGCGTCCGACTTCAGCCAGGTCACGATCTCGCGGTCCGTGAGTTCGAGCCCCGCGTCAGGCCCTGGGCTGATGGCTCAGAGCCTGGAGCCTGTTTCTGATTCTGTGTCTCCCTCTCTCTCTGCCCCTCCCCCGTTCATGCTCTGTCTCTCTCTGTCCTAAAAATAAATAAACGTAGGAAAAAAAAATTAAAAAAAAAAAAAGAAATTCATTCAAAGCTCTCTTAAAGTTGTTTGAAATTCTTGCTAATGATAACTGCATATTTGTTCATTCCCATGGACAATTAAGTCTCTCTCTTTACTTGCTTCCTATGCTGATCCTAGCAGGACAATTCTTCCTTTGCTTACTCTAACTTCAAGAGCTGACCCTAGAAGAGAATAAACGAATTTGTTTTTCCTCTTGGAAAGTTAGGAGAAAAAAAAAAAAAAAAAGATGTAGCCTTGCTTTAACAGGCAGAATATAACCCTATCTACCCTCAGTATGAAATGTGAAACAAAACAATATCCAAATAAGGCATGAATTCTGAATGAAGTAGCAAAATGAGTAAGAATAACTATTTCTCAGATCCTTATATATTATTCTTTTCAGAAAGCTTCTTTACTTTTTGTTAAAAGTCAGAAGGTTCAGACATTAGCTAGTCTCCAACCACAAGAAGTAGTCAGAAATAATAAACATACCGTCATAAATTTATCATCAATTTTGAATTTTCGTGCTTCAGCTTAAACAACATTGCCAGTCAAGAATTAGGAGACATTTTGTTTTCTCTATAGAATTAATCCCTCATTGATCTTTTACAATCCAGAGTTGGACTCCTCAGTTTAGCACCTGGAGCGATGTGATTTTCCTCCAACTCACACACCAAACACATTGAGCTTGGCTTCCTGTTGTCATTTCTCCTTACCACTACCAAAGTCATCATTCATGATCACAGTTATGATCTTTTATCTAAGCGTTCTGCCTCTCCTTCCCTCATTAGTTAGATTAATTATTTCTTGAGAAAACCTAAGTATTTTATTGTTTTGAATTCATGGTGCCTAACATACTACTTGGCACACAGTAGATCCTGAATAGCAGTTTTTAAATTGGTTATCTCTTCTAATATAGAGAAAATATCATTCCCCAGCAATGACACGTTGCACCCAAAATCGCTTGCGCAGGGCAGCCTGGATCTGCCGGGATTTGAGACTATAGACGAGAGGGTTGAGCAGTGGTGTCATGAGGAGGTAGGCATTACTCATGGTGGTATACAGAATTGGGGAAGTGTCCTCGGTATAACGATGCAGCACTGCCAAGCTGATTAGGGGCAGGTAGAACACAAGCACCGTGCATAGGTGACAGGCACAGGTGTGCAGTGACCTCCAGTTTCTGTCTTGAGTCTCCAGCTTCATAATAGTGTCCAAGATCTTCATGTATGAAGCTAAGATGAAGACAACATCCACTGCAAACGTGCAGAGAACAAAAACCAATCCATAGGCACTGCTGAAGGTAATGTCCCCACAGGCTAAGTTCAGCATATCTGGGTAGTAGCAATAGGAGTGTGAGAGGATATTGGCCCCACAGAAAGGAAAAGTCCTAAGGAAAAAAGGCAGAGGAGCCAGGAGAGTGGCACCTCGTATGAGGGCAGCTCCACTAAGGCATGCAACCATGTAGTGGGTAAGGATCTTGGTATAGTTTAATGGCGCACAGATAGCTACCAAACGGTCAAAAGCCATGGCCACCAGGACACCTGATTCTACTGAGGAGAGGGTGTGGATGAAGAACATCTGGGTTAGGCAGGCATTAAGGCCAATGTCGCGGACATCAAACCAGAAGATAGCCAAGACACTAGGCATTGTTGACAATGAAAGGCCTAGATCAGTAAGGGCTAGCATAGCCAAAAAATAGAACTGAGGTTCATGAAGGTTCTTCTCTGCTCTAACTAGGATAAGAAGAACAGCATTACCCACAAGGGCTATGAAGTACAGGACACAGAAGGGGATAGAGATCCATATATGTGCAGCCTCCAGACCAGGAATACCAATGAAGGAGAAAGTGGGCCAATTAAAGAAAGTGTTATTAAAAGCCAACATAGTAAGATGCACATAGGACTGTAGTTCAGGATACTTGCAAACCTATAAAAGAGAAACCATGTGTCAGGAAATGTGAAAGCCAAATTTAAAGTAAATAGGTTATTGATGCACAGAATATAAAATTAAAATATGGAGAACTGAAAAATTGAGTTTCTATTTTTAGCTTCATAACTATTTTGATATGTGGATGGCAACCAAGTACATGAAAAGATGTAGAACATCATTATTTATTATGTGAATGTAAATAAATACAATAGGATACCATTAGAATGGCTAGGATTAAAAAGACTGAAAATTCCATGTGTTGATGAGGATATGAACAGCTGGAACTCTCTCTCCTGGAATGTAAGTGGTACAACTTCTTTGGAACACAGTTTGGCAGTTTCTTATAAAGTTATACATACACTTATCATACAGTTAGCATTACCCAGAAATTTCACTCTTAAAAGTTGGCCCAAGAGTCAAAAGACATGAGTAGATGCTTCTCCAAAGAAGACATCCAGATGGCCAACCAACACATGAAAAAATTCTCAATGTCATTCATCATCAGGGAAATACAAATCAAAACCACAATGAGATACCACCTTACACCTGTCAGAATGGCTAACATTAACAACTCAGGCAACAACAGATATTGGCGAGGATGCAGAGAAAGAGGATCTCTTGCACTGCTGGTGGGAATGCAAGCTGGTGCAGCCACTCTGGAAAACAGTACGAAGGTTCCTCAAAAACTTAAAAATAGAACTACCCTATGACCCATCAATTTCACTACTAGGTATTTATCCAAGGGGTACAGGTATGCTGTTTCGAAGGGACACATGCACCCCCATGTTTATAGCAGCACTATCAACAATAGCCAAGGTATGGAAAGAGCCCAAATGTCCATCGATGGATGAATGGATAAAGAAGATGTGGTATATATATACAATGGAGTATTATTCAGCAATCAAAATGAATGAAATCTTGCCATTTGCAACAACATGGATGGAACTAGAGGGTATTATGCTAAGTGAAATTAGTCAGAGAAGACAAATATCATATGACTTCACTCATATGAGGGCTTTAAGACACAAAATAGATGAACATAAGGGAAGGGAAGCAAAAATAATATAAAAACAGGGAGGGGGGCAAAACATAAGAGACTCTTAAATATTGAGAACAAACAGAGGGTTACTGGAAGGGTTGTGGGGAGAAGGGATGGGCTAAATGGGTAGGGGGCATTAGGGAATCTACTCTTGAAATCATTGTTGCACTATATGCTAACTAATTTGGGTGTAAATTAAAAAAATAAATTAAAAAAAAATGTTGGGCCAAGAGAAATGAAAACTCATGTTCACACAAAGACTTGTACACATTTATCCATAATATTTTTATTCATACTAGCAAAAAACCCAGAAAAAAAACAAATATACAACCACTGTTGAATGAATAAACAAACTGTGACAAATCCACACAATTTAAATCAAAGAGGGGGGGTGCCTGAGTGGCTCAGTCAGTTGAGTATTTGACTCTTGATTTTGGTCATGATCTTGTGGTTCGTGAATTCGAGCCCTGTGTCAGGCTCTGCACTGACAGTGCAGAGTCTAGTTGGGATTCTCTCTCACCCTCTCTCTCCTTCTCTCTCTCTCTCAAAATAAATACATAAATAAACTTTTTTTTAAAAAAAGGAAGAGATTACTGATAGATGCAACAGAATGAATGGATCACTAATGCTATGTGAAAGAAGGCAAAAATAAAAGGTCAAAAATGTATGACCTCATTTATATGAAATTCTAGAAAAAACAATGCCATAGTGATATTTGCTCAGAGGTATGAGAGATGAACAGGGAGTGTGAAGAGATTGGCTGCAAACAGGCAGATCTATCTTTTTGGGAGATGAAAATGTCCCATACTGGGGTGCCTGGGTGGCTCCGTCAGTTGAGCGTCCGACTTCATCTCAGGTCATAATCTCATGGTTCGTGAGTTTGAGCCCCATGTCGGGCTCTGTGCTGACAGCTCAGAGCCTGGATCCTGCTTCAGATTCTGTGTCTCCTCTCTTTGCCCCTCCCCTGCTCTGTCTGTCTCTCTCTCTCTCTCTCTCAAAAATGAATAAACATTAAAAAAAATTTTTTTAAAGAAAATG
>NW_024412411.1:159809-204510 GCF_014898765.1 Herpailurus yagouaroundi
TATATATATATATATATATATATATATATATATATCATCATACTGTACTATTAAAACAGGTAAATTTTATTCTAGGTAGTTTTCACCTCCATAAAGCTAATCAAAAATATAAGATTTTTGTCTAAGAAATAGCTTTTTAATTATTCTAAATCTGTAGTTCATCAAAATGTATCTCTTCAGGATATCTTCTGCAAATCCTTCCTTTCAACTCATTCACAAAGAAAATGTCACTGTAGTCTGTGAAATTACTTGACCCCACTACTAGAAATTTATTGTATCTAGGATGAGTGCCAAGTTATATTTTTTTACACATTTACCTATTTGACTCTGATCTAAATGGTGCACATCCACACTGAAGAAAAAAATCTCTATGTCCTCTTTTAATATTTTTGTCAACAGTGTCTTTCATTTTTTCTCCATTTTAAAGAATTATAACACCCTACATGCATCCTATCCCTTAGAAATCTAAAGGTGGCTTTGAACAAAAGCCATGGCTTCTCTAGTTCAAATTGATTTACTTATCTTCTTCTCTTCTGATTTATATAAAATTTATGGACAACTTGAGTACTCTCAAGGCTTTAGTTAACTCCCAAATTTCCATATCCAACCCACATACCTTTTCTGAATATATATTCAGCTGACCCATAGATCATAGATATCTCTACCCATATGCTTCAAAGGAAATTCAAATGTGTACGCTAAGCATAAGGGCTAATTTAACCCTTATCAATGCTTACAACTTTTTCTTGTGCTTTCTCCAGAAATATCCCTCTTTCTTACATACCTCATGAACTTCTCTTCAGTGTTAAAAATAAATCTCAAATTTATATTGTCCAAAAAGTATTCCCTAACCCCTTTCAAAATAATTGAACAAACTTCCTTCTTTGGTACCTTTTAATGCTCCTATCATTACATCCATAACTTTTGAATTTTTTATTATTTTTCTGCCCTGTCGACTAATCTGCAAGTACTTGAGATTACAGGTTATTTCTTTAAATGAGATTTTTTTCCCTGAAAAACCTTATATATTATGATAAACAATTTGTATAGGTAAATGGCTGACTTGATTAATAAGGATTGAGGTAAATTGCTTGATTTCACTAATTTCACTAAATTTCAGGGTTTTTTTCAGTAAATTTGTATTAATGATACTTTATTAAGTAATTATGTGAGGATTAAATGTATGAGACAGAGCAAAAGCACACTGCACACTCACTGCCTAAAACCTTACCAATCAACATTTGTTTCTTGGCCTTTATCATACTCAATTCAATACAAATGTATGTCTAAGTGAATTGCAAACATTATAAAAATCCTTATTAACTTCGCTAGGACACACACTGATTGTTAGGAAATATTAAAATATTTCTACAAAATAATATACTCTCACATTCTTTTACTCTGAGATTTCATATTAAAACCATGAATGGATTTTATTAAAAATCAAAGTATATGAGAGAATTGATATGTATATATAAGTTGTTATATATACATATAGGTCAGAGTATCTATCTAGTGTGTATCAAACCTCTCCCATGTGTTATTTATATTTTTGAATACATTATAAAAAAAAAAAGTAAGGTCAAGTTGATCAAACCAATATTCCAGGTCAATGAGGAGCTTAAATATGTGTTGGAGAAAGAAAAGAGGCAACAGAAACAGAGATGGAAAGGCAGAAAAAGACAGTGGTACACAGGGAAAGAAGAAGGGAAGAGAAAAAGAGGAAGAGAGGGAGGAAAGAATAAAAGAAAGAGAATTCTAGAAAAAATTAAAGAATAGCTGATACCTGGCCCATCTTCAAATACTAGTGGTGAAGTCAATATACATTTCCTGGATTCTAGTACTTGAATTTCTATAAGAAAACAAACTAATTAATATAAATATTAATTCACCAAAATAATATACGGATATTGAGTGTGTTATATATATGTGTGTGTATGTGTGTGTGTGGGTATTTTTCCTTCAAAGTCCAACCAAAAGCTATGTTCTTACACAAATTTCTAAAAAAGTTTCACTTTGATTTACTAAAGGCTCTATCTTAAAAATGTATAAATGAGAAATGCCCCTGGTAGCAGTGGGCTAAAAACACATAACACATCTGATTATAAAAATATCCTGCACTTACACATACATAACATAGCCATTCACATACATGTATCTGTTATGAATGCATCTTAGTTACTAGCATAAAAGCTTCTTGTTTTACTATAACTCCAGCTTCAAACAACAAATTGAATATAATTCATTATATTCCATCCCATTAGCCCTGTTTCTTTGATTATTATTTTTACATATAAATATATCATATATGTAAATATTATTTATAATATTTTACACAGGTAATTATATAATATAAATAATTATTCAAATATATATTTAAATATAAATGCATTTATAATGTAACTATACATTACATATTATAATATGTTATATATGAATATAATAAATATTTTTTTGGTTAAAGAAATGATATGGCTTGGGGTACCTGGGTGTCTCAGTCACTTAAACTGAGTCCGACTCTTAATTTCAGTTCTGGTCATGATCGCATGGTTCATGGGTTCGAGCTCCACATGGGGCTCTGAGCTGCTTGGTATTCTCTCTCTCTCTCTCTCTCTCTCTCTCTCTCTGCCTCTCCCCAGCTCATGATCTCTCTCTCTCTCAAAAAATAAACAAACTTAAAGTAAGAAAAAATCTAGCTCTAAATCCTTTCTTATATCAGCTGCTGAAAGGAAAATTTTATTTTACTTGCTTCCCCTTTGAAGTTACACTATGTCATTTTATGTCATGTCACATCATGTCATGTCATGTCATGTCATGTCATACTACCTTATATCAATTATGTACATTTTAACAAGAATGTTGTTTGTCAGGTATCATTCCAAGCATTGGAGTAAAGCATTAAAGTAAAACAGCATTATGAAAGAAACTAAATTATTATGGTTTAAAAATTGGCTTTGTCTTTTCCCTCTTATGTAATCTCAATGGTCATTTTACCTTTCGAAGAACTAATATTCCTTGCAGTCAAGATATGGGTAATCATACCTTTTAATGGGTATTTAGAAAGATTAAACAGAAAACAGTAAAAGAGCTTATTATAATGCTGACAGAATTGAAAAACAAAACTTGCAAAAGTCACTGTGTAGTACTGTGTTGAGGTCTGATTGAGAGGTATATATCAAATTTATATCCATATCTACTTCACTCTGTATAAATTTTAACTTAGGGATATTGCAGATGGTTCCAATGATCAGTTGAATTTAAGGAGGATTCTAAAGAAGCATCAGTTGGGTAAAAGCAAATATGTTTCCTGTGCAAAGGAACAGCCTTCCTTGTGTAATTCTGCAAAATTATAGTGACTTTATAGAGAACCGAGATCAGGAATATTATGGCAGCTTAGTATTATCAATACAGCATTGACGTTTCAGACTGACAAGTCTGTAAATATTATCAGAACAGCTCTTCACCCAGGTCAAGTTTATGTTTTATCTGAACACCTAAGTTTGGTTTTAAATGGTCATTTTCCCAAAACACAAATCCTCATCTTGAAACTTGTAAAGAAGATGACTATTATTACCAGTAGGCATGAACTCAACATTTATATTGGGAAAAGCACTTTTGCTAAACAAGGTGGGGAGAAAAGTCCCAAAATTTGCAAAAGCATTTGCTCTCTCCACGAACCTAAAAACAGCACCTAAAAACAGAACATGCTGATTGAGTCAAATCTAACTCATGTTGCAAAATATATTCCTGAGACACAGGTTTCAGGATTCCAGAGAAAGCTATCAAATCAAGAAATGCAGTTCCATGTAATTTGGGAATCTAATACTAGCTGTGTAACCACAATATGCACAGGTAGCATTAACAGATACTCTTTAAATTGATCATGACTACACCAATTAGTACTCAGAAGAAAATACAGATGAAATTCAAACAAGCATGTGACTTTAACCTTACATTTAACTTTAAAATGTTTGGTTATCAAACACAGGATTCTCTGAACAATTTAATCCCCAAATCTCACATACCCTCACTCAACACTAGCCATTCCTATGGGTCCCTTTACCCTGGAAAACTGGTTATTATTATATAAGTTTACTTGAAAGAACATTATAACCAATTTACTTGAAAGGACATTTACAATGGTAGCTGCTATTATTTATCTCTGAAATACTTCACTTACTACACGGCGAACGGCCTTTTCACTTTCCCATGTGTCTGTTGGCAGGACTGTCCCTCCCTGGAAGACACAAAACCCCACAGCTCTGTGTGCGGAAGCAGTTTTACTTCAAAGGCTTGGTCGTTTAATGGTAGCTTACAGGCCAACAAGAGAAGGTCTCCCAAGTACCCAGAAAGCTCTGCTGAGATTTAAAAGGCACTGTGGGCTCCCAACCCCTAGCTAAGAAGCTTAAATTTATTTTCACCCCAAGGGATCTGAGAAAGGAGGAAGCATCGTTTAGATATTGCACACCATAGAGCATCTTTTTGTCCTGGAGAAACCAAAATCTTTCATTTTTATTTGAACACAGTGGATCTGAGCAATTTCTTCCTTTGTTATATGAAAAGCAAGCTGGAGTGAAAACATGTAAACCAGAACTATGTTTAAACAAGATCGGCTGTTTAGGAAATGTTAAGCTTCTTAGCAAATAGAATAATAACTACTTAAAAGTATTTAATACAGAGGCTCCTGGGTGGCTCAGTCAGTTCAGCATCTGACTCTTGATTTTGACTCAGGTCATGATCTCACAGTTCATGGGTTCCTGAGCCCCACATCGGGCTCTGTGCTGACAGCATGGAGCCTGCTTGGGATTCTCTCCCTTCCCTCTCTCCTTCTCTCTCTCTGCCTTTCACCATCTCTTTCTCAAAATAAATAAATAAACTTTAATTTTTAAAAAGAAAAAAGTATTTAATACAAATAAATACTTGCATGCTGTCAAAACTTTTTTCCATGTAATTTATTGCAACAACTATTTTCCCCAGAGTTAACAAAACAAAACTGTCTAACTTTATCTTTCTGCATAAAAAATAAAATAAATTTCGGGATGCCTGGGTGTCTCAGTCAGTTAAACACCCAAGTTAAACTCAGGTAATGATTTCTAAGTTCACGAGCCCCGCATCAGGCTTTCTGCTTCGGGTCCTCTGCCCAATCTCTCTCTGCCCCTTCTCCACTTGTGTGCTCACATGGGCAAGTTGTCTCTCTCTCTCTCAAAAACAAATAAACATTAAAAAAAGAAAAGAAACATTTAAAAAAGAAAATATATTAAAGTTATTTAGTACATGACTTCAGACTGTATCTTTCTATATCTTGTGGTTTTTTTTCTCAAGGATTTATCAAAGGCATATTTCCATGACAGTACAAAAAATATCCCTCTGAGTTTTAAAAGATAGTTCATATTGGGGACCCTGGGTGGCTCAGTAGGTTAAATGTCACACTCTTGATCTCAGCTCAAGTCTTGATCTCAGGGTCATGAGTTTAAGCCCTACACTGGGTTCCATGCTGGGCATGAAGCCTCCTTAAAAAAAAAAAAAATAAATAAATGATACTTAATACTGCACAATAAGAATGTAATATATTAAGCACCTCTCTGATTTTTAGACTGCTTATGTTTCACAAATATGAATAGTTATACCATCTTAGTACATATTTAATTCCTGTTTAGCTTCCTTTCAAAAATGTTAAATAAATATACATCCAGAGAAGTATAAAGATTTGACTTCTTTTCCTTCACACTTGCCAATCTCTTAAATTTCCTAACATACTAGACCAAATGGGAAAAAAAAAAGTGTATTGTTATTCCCTTAATTTGTATTGTTATACTGATTATTAGTAATGTATGATCTTTGTTATGTATTATTGGACATGTGTGCAAATTCTTTGGTAAATTACTTAAATTCGTATTTCAAAATATTCAAATAGATACTTTTAGAGTCCCGATTATCTCAGTTCTATCTTTATATTTAAAATAAAGGCAAACTATTTTTCAGAAAATTTGAGTCCATGTAGGCACTTGATTGGGGAACATCATTAAATCCAAATTTCTAAACCAGGACCCCATTCAGAGTCACCCTCAAAACCTTTTCATGTCTTTATATCCTTGTCCTGCCTCCAGTGTGATTCTGCCTTCACTGTGTCAAAATATTTGCATCTAAGATTATTCTGGGTAATATTAGACAGTAAAACTCAAATTTTTCAAAATCAAACTTTTCAACTGTAATTTCTACCAATATATCAACTGATTGATGTATATGGGAGTACTAGATCATATTTTCATAAACTAAAGTTCTCTGTAAAATTTTGTCTACTTATTTATGCTAATAACCTAGTCTAACAATCCTGCCTAAATTCCTTTTGGAAGCTTCCTTAAACAAGTCACAAGTTCACATTTTACTTCTTTTTTATTTTAGGGCACTTCTCAAATAGACAATTCTTCACACTGAGACTTTCCCAAAGAGGCCAAAGTCATTATAAATTATATTTGGTATAAATATGCCATTTGAAAAGACAGGCGCACTAAATGAGAGTTTTGGCACAGCTACAGTTAAGATGCATAATCTGTCATGGAGAGGAAAACACTTGGAATGAGACAAATCAATACATGCCTGATAATACTTGGGAAATTAAATTGTTCATGCACCTGGTGTCTTGGGTCCTTAGTTACTGGCTATCTAAACTGCAGATTTAATAAATATGCAATTCCTGGCAGATAGAACATTAAAAGAAGAGCTCTCTCTCCCCCAACCAGACTCCCATGGTAAATAGGAAAAGAGCTGAGACAAGTTCTCCTAAGCCTTTTGGTCACTCAAGGCAAAATTGCTCCTTTAAGTCTGCTGTACTGTGGAGGCCTTCTGTCTTCATCAGTCCTTGGAGCCATCTCAAGGACAGACTTATCAGTTGTGGATTTGCCTTCACCCACGTGAAACTTCTTAAACACACAAATTAGCAATAACAACAGAAAGACAAACAAAAGTATGTCTATTAATAAGGCAAATTTGCACCAATGGAAGCAAATGTGAAAGGATTGCATAAAAGCAAGTGTTCCTTATTCATGATGAAATATACTCTCAGTAATTTGAAACTCGGTGTTAAGAAGTGGGAGACCAGGCACAACATGAGGTTTACCTCATGTTGCATCTTGGATATCTCCAAGCAGGAGATTCATGAATTATGGGGTCTTAAGCCATGGTAGGACACCAAGTATAAACTAGATCCATAACTTACTAATTGAACTAATAGAGAACACTACTTTGACATATTTCCAGTAGTACTTCAGAAGAAAGTGGTCAGGTTGGGATATTTCTAGGGTTTTGGGATCCAGACCCAAGATCTGAGATATCTTTTTGAAGGTTGGAACTGAATGGCAATATATAAATCTTATGGCATAATAGTTTAGGATAGAAATAATGTGGTATGGAAAGTGAAAGCCATCTTGATAAATAAACTGTTGTTCGATAAAGGACCTAAGCTGTTTTTCTATGTGAGCAATCAATTTCTCTCAAATAATTTCCATTTGCCCAGATTGCCTATTGATTATTTGAATAAATTTATTTTCAGGAATTTAATAAAACAAAGGATGGGTTTATTTGCTGTTTTACATCTTTAATTCCTTGTGCAAAAGTGTTCCTGCACAAGTAAGAGAGTTGACATAAGTATTCTCAGTTCACAGTCTGGATATGTTCTGTGTTTATTCAGATGTTCTTGGTTCTGTTTGCCATTTCACTGATAGGAATAGTAGGAATTTTTACATTTAGTAAAGCTGGAGTTAAATGGTGTATACTACCTAGTACTCTGAGATTCTACACATCTTTATGTATTATCTTTAGTTATTCTCAAAGGCTCCTGAGAGGTTAAATTGATGAATTCCATAATGACATTTTATATAGTCATTTCTCACAGCTATATCTCAAGAATACAGCTACCGTCACTAACACATTAACACACAAAGTTGTTCAATGCATATCTTCAATAAATAGCATATTGCTGGATCTGTTAATACTAATGTAAGATTTATGTAACACCTTCTCTGTGTTGGGCCTTGATATATCTGACAAATCAACAGGAGAATACAAAAAAAGAAATATTCTTTTTCCTGGAGGTGACTGAACTTTCAGTTTGAACACCTCATCTAAGAATCTGTCCTCACATGTTAGGAATCATTTATGCAAGACCTCTTTCTCTGGTTCCCAGTCCCACATTTAACTTATACTTTTTCTCAAAGGTCATAGGTCTTCACAACTTTGAGTAGACAGGAAACTACCTATTTTATTTTAATCCAAGTCACACAAAAATTTTTAATGAGTAAAGGATTATTAATTATAATCTATATTTCAATATTTCTATCTTTAAATTAAAAAAATAATAATGACAAAAACACCCAGGGAAATAGGAAGCTACTTTGGGTAATATATCATTCTCAGTGGTATTTTATTTATATATATTAGTGGCTTCAACTCACAGCATTATTATGAATATAGAAAGCCTCAGGACAAGAAGAATCAGTGGAGATAGCTGATCAACCAATTTTGCACTTAACTGATTTCCATTATGATTGCTTTTCTTCCATAGAAGGGGAAATAAACATTTTTCATCAGAGAAAAGATACTTTATCAATACAAGTCAGGTTTATAAAAATTATAACTTTGATGTTATTTTTGAAGTATATTTTGATAAAGGGAGAACATGCTGGGGACCATGAATTACCTTTGAATCCTAGATTGGCTACATATTAGTTGTCTGACGGGGGGGGTTCGATAAATTAATATATTTGAATTTCAGCTTGTTGAAACTGAACATGATTTGCTAATTGAAGTGAGGAGAATATATGGCTTTTTATGTGAGAAAGTAAATAATAAAAGACACATAAAAGTGTTTTTTTTTAATTCCTTAACATGATTCATCACAAGGAGGGTCTAATGCTATTTTGTGGAATTTGTGGAAGTTTGACTACTCCTGTTGAATGCCATTGAATCTGTGCATTCTGCTAGCCTGAAAGTCCATATGTTTATGTGAAACTACATGACAAAAAAAGGTCCTTGACATGCAGTTATGTGTAAGGTGCATGGTGTGTGTAGGGGTAGTGTGGAATGATGATGGGAAAGTTTATATAGTTTATAATTTCAGAATTCCAAGGTAATTTCTACATATATTCTATAGGGTTTCTGAAACATACAGTATAAATGGAACAATAGCAGAATTCAAACAGATGTCTGTGAAGCAATTAAATTTTGAGAAATCTCAAAATATATTGTAGAAGACATGAACAATCCCAAGATGTAGATACTACATTAAAACAATTCGCTTCAGAGTGAAATGAGATGACACCAAGACTTAATGAGAGGCTTTCAATTAACCTGATGCAAAAAAAGTACCCAGTACTTGGGCTATTTCTGGAGCTTCCCTAGGAAACAATGAAGAATGGACTTTAAATCAAGAAAAGTGGCACCTGGTGGCTCAGTCAATTGACTGTCAGACTCTTGATTATGGTTCAGATCATGATCTCACATTTCGTGGGTTCAAGCCCTGCATCGGGCTCTGTGCTGACAGTGTGGAGCCTGCTTTGGATTTTCTCTCTCCATCTCTCTCTCTGCACTTCCCATGTGTGCGTGCTCCCTCTCTCTTAAAATAAATAAATTAAAACTTTCAAAATAAATAAATCAAGAAGAGACTGGGGCTTCCTAGGAGATTATATCCTCGTGAGATAGCTGCATGAATAATAAAGAAGCTCAAACCAAGTCATAGGACTCTTGATTTTGGACATGGAAGAGAAAGCTGCCCCTGCAGGACTTTAGCAAACACTCTACCTTGAGATGTCAGGTAAGAGAGAAGATATTGTTTACTTGCATTTGGAAAAGACTAAGAACAAAGAGACTATGGATAAATTAGTGAGTATAGACACTCTAGCCTGTAATATGAGGAACTACAGGAATCTAGAGGTGTTTCTTTCTATGAAAGTATCTCTAATTTGTTTTCCCTCAAGAACCTGAAACAGTTGGACAATGCTACTGAGCCAAAGAAAAGTGAGTGGGTTTAACGTATTCCTGAACTAGAGAAGTGCACAACTACCCATGCCTATGTTTACACCGACCATGAGATTCAGCCTCATATCTAAACATGAACATCCTTTGAAAACAACAAGTGTAGACTCTGGATTCTGAAAATGCTTTGCAAAACCCATGCATAATAAAAGGCATTGTGAATAAACATGGCACCAGACCCTTAATGTTGGAAGGTGCAATGATTTGACTAAGCAGAGTGAGTTTTACCCAACAAAGAGTGAGTTTTCTAGCCATTCTACCTCCATTCTCTATCTTTTACAACAAAACTCAAGATTAAAAAAAATACTAATAAAGCCTCTTGAAGATAATTCCAATTTTTGTAATTTTTAAACACAATGCATAGAAATCTAGTGAATCCCTTGTTAGTATTTCTAAAAGTCTGATCCAAATTGACTTGAATTGAGATTTTGAAAAATTCACTAACCTGTCAAATGGAAGCAGAGACAAATGGGCTGGATCTTCCAGCTTCTTACCCACAATGCCAACCAAGTTAGGTAGTCAGACTTTATAGAAAAACTTAAAAAAAAAAAACATTATTATTTTATCTGAGACTCTTAATCTGACCAAAGATTAGACTTAAGGGAGAATTCAAACAGGAACAGCTGGGAAATACTCAGGCCACCACAGCTAAGGCCCATCAGCTCCACCCAGGGAATGATGATTTAGAAGTGCACATCTCTACAAAGGCTCACAAATGATACCAAGGATGACATTGGTGAGTGAGGGTAGATGAGGGGTTGGGAAAGGCATATGTGCAAATATTTGTATGGCTTATTGTCATTGTGAGATAACTGCTACGATAGGAAGGGTATATAAGTATAAATGCAATGTCTATGTAGTTCCATAAAAACAGAATCTGGTGAGAAGTGAACTCATAAAAATGTGTACTTTGCTGTCTGTGGGAAAGAGATTCAGTGTATCACAAGATTCATTGTTTTATTTAAATAAATAAGTTTTGGTAATGAAGACTATGAAAACGGTCTCATCTCTGACATACTGTGCATTTTGTTGATTATTAAATAAGCTTGTCACTTCTTCAAAGAAGTTGCTAATTTTACTTTCCTATATCTTTGTTATAATCTTCAAGCTTAGAGCCAATAAGAATATGGAGAAAAATAATTGATATTTATTGAATATTTGGATGAATAAATAACCATACCTATATTGAATTAAGTCAATAAAATAGGCATTGTATAACATTTTGTTATCATCATTAAAAATGAACTGTTTGCTTACACAAGTACATAGTAACTATGCAAAATATCTCTAGATCTTTTTAATTAAAATTCAAAATATTTACAATGCTTTGGTCAAACATGGTCAAACATAACCATGAATATGATTTTTTTTTAATTAAGCAATCTAGGGACACCAGGGTGGCTCAATCACTTCGACTTCGGCTCAGGTTATGATGTCACAGTTCGTGAGTTCAAGCCCCTCATCAGGCTCTGTGCTGACAGCTCAGAGCCTGGAGCCTGCTTCAGATTCTGTTTCTCCCTCTCTCTCTCTGCCCCTCCCCAGATTGCACTCTGTCTCTATCTCAAAAATAAATAAACATTAAAAAAATTAAACAATTTGTTCAAAATTTTAGTATTTTTAAATATATAGAACTAAATTCTTGCTGTTTTTGTTCATGTTCAATTGAAAAAAACACACATTTATATCCAACAATGAATTATCATGAAACAGTGCTTCATAACCTATGGAGTGAAGATATACTTAAAATTTTGCAATCACCAAATACTTTCATAAATATAACTAAAACTATGTTTAATGTAAATGAAATGAAAAATACATGCAATAATAACCCTATTATTATATACTAATAATAATTAGTATTATTAAATTAAATTATTTAAATTAAAGCATAGATACATTATGTCAATTAATGCAAAAGTTTCTAAAGATTTATTTTACTTTTTTGTTATTTTTAACTTTTTTAAATTATTATTTATTTTTGAGACAGATAGGGAGCAGGGAGAGGCAGAGAGAGAGGGAGACACAGAATCCAAAGCAGGCTCCAAGCTCTGAGCCGTCAGCACAGAGCCCACTGCAGCATTCAAACTCACAAACTGAGAGATCATGACCTGAGTTGAAGTCAGATGCTTAACCGACTGAGCCACCCAGGCTTTAAAATAAACCTTTAAATCAAAGGTTTATTTAAATTTCTGCACTCATCTCACTGGAGAAATAATAGGATATCAAAATGTGCCAAGAACTACAGTTTAAGTAGCTTTGTCTAATATGGATCAAGGTAGTCTAAGGCAGTAAGAAATACCCAGGAACGATGTACCACTGTAATTACAGTAACAAGTATGAATTTGCATGGATTTTTAAAAGAAATTTACTTGAACATATCATATACTTTGGACTTTTTATTATTTATTTATTTATAACAAACATTATATCAGTTAAAGTACTTAGATAAACTAAATACCAATGATACTTTTTTTTCCTCATTTTTCCTTCATAAAGCTACAATATCTAGGGAATTTGATCAAAAAAAGCAGGTCTTGTTTGTTAGTCTAGAGGCTTAGATGCTCTGTCAGGAAATAGCATTTAATCTCATATTAGAGACAACTCAGGGTCAATTTAAAGTAAGGTGTATTATGAGTTGTCAAAGGTTCAAGTCAAATTTTAACATCTGTGACTGAGTCAATAAATTTTGTTCTAGGAAAGGCATGCACCTCTGGCATTATATTGCCCACCAATAGCACCACATCCATAGTCTCCACCTTTGTGGTGACAGGCATACCTGGGCTGGAGGCTGTGCACATCTGGATCTCCATACCCTTCTGTGCCATGTTCTTCATTACCTTGGTGAGCAACATGACCATCATGACAGTAATCTGCAAGGACCAGACCCTCCATGTGCCTATGTATCTCTTCCTGGCCATGCTAGCTGTCTCTGATCTGGGTCTGTCCCTCTTCACTTTCCCCACAATGCTGGGGATCTTCTGGCTGGATGCTCGAGAGCTCACCTTCTCTGCTTGCTTCACCCAAATGTTTTTTATTCACACCTTCCAGGATTTTGAGTCAGCTATCATACTGGCAATGGCCTTTGACCGCTATGTGGCCATTTCTCGTCCATTGCACTATTCTTCCATTCTCACCAACGGTGTAATTGCCAGGATAGGTTTGGCCATTCTAGTGCGAACATTCACTGTGCAGGTGCCTCTCCCCATCCTCTTGAGGACGCTGTGCTTCTGTGATTCCAATGTACTATCTCATTCCTACTGCCTGCATCCTGATATCATAAAGCTCTCTTGTTCCAACACCAGGATCAACAGCATCTTTGGACTGTTTGTGGTGCTATCCACTATGGGACTTGATTTTCTCTTCATCCTCTTTTCATATGTCCTGATACTTAAAACTGTACTGAGCATTGCATCCTATGGTGGCCGTCTCAAGGCTCTCAACACCTGCATTTCCCACATCTGTGCTGTGATTCTCTTTTTCACACCCATGATCTGCCTGTCCATACTGCACCGCTTCGGCCCCAAACTTCCCTCATGTATCTACGTGACCATGGCTAACATGCATTTTCTCATTCCCCCTGTGATGAACCCTGTTGTGTATGTAGCGAAAACCAAGCAGATACGAGATAAAATTCAGAAACTCTTCACCAAAAGAAGACCAGGAGAATCCCAAGTCACATTTATAACATAAATGAGCACGATCCTAAGAGAGAAAGAATGCTTCATGAAAGCAAAGAGCTGCTGATATTCTAAAAGCCCACAAAGATTCTGTTTGACTCTTCTGAATTATACAGTATATTGGTTTGGGTAACTTTTAAAACTGTTTCTATTCTATGATTTGAACAAATGTACATTGAACAATAAAATTTATTCAGGAAATAAAAATCTGAAATAATGAACTATTTGCATTATTTCTTTGTCCACTGGTTCATATATTTTAGTCAGAGAAGTTTATAGTCTTATAGTTCATCTTGGACAGAGTGAACAAAGTACTTGGTCTTATCATCTGTATCTATACCTTGACATGGTGTTAACTCTTTATCCTTGACTTTTTGAGGAGCTGAAGATATAATATGAATTAAGCAAAGTTCTTGCTTGCATAGTGCTTTGTTTTATTGATGATATTGTTGTTGAAGTAGGGAGTAAAGGAAAGAAGCAAACAAGTGAATATCTAATATTGCTATTTAAAAAAACTATAAAATCATGAAATTTACAATACCAACAATCTCTACCTATATTGGACGTACGAAACTTCTCTTGCCACACTCTAAAAATCATCATCATTTGGAAAAAGTATAATGTTTAAATCCAGTATGTCAATCTGTAGTATCATATTCTGTCTTTCAAGAATGTTCACTCCTTGACTTCACTGCATTTGGACTTTGGGCTTGAGATCTTTAGTCCCAAATCCCTCACTTTCTCTAACTCCAGGACAGCCATCATTTTATCATTGACTTTCCTATTCACTATGGACCACACATATTCCAGGAGAAGCTCCATCAGCACTCATTTTTTTTTTCTTTTAATACTTTTCAACTGTAAACTTAACTTTGGAATCAATTTAAATATTTTGTATTTTCTAGTCTTACATCTGTGCTTTTGAGTTCTCCCTAAGAATAACACTAGAGTTTTCATACTGTAATGGCTACAAATTAATGATCTTCAATTCATTTGGTTCTTCAGTGTCTGGATGCATATTTTTGAAACCCTCGGTGACATTTTTCATGATCCACACTTGCCATTTCAAATACCTGCAACTTTCTTCCAGTCACTTATGCTTCACACCAGACCCTTTCTTCACTTTCACATACATAAAAGAATCTATATCTAGAAATGCCATCAAAATTCTTCCTTCCAATATTAGAAAAAGAATGTAATCTCTTTTATTCAAAGATGGTTGAACATGTCCATCTCTAAATGTGTTTCTTTTAATATTATCTGAAACACTCCATTTTGCCATCCACCTTACTCTCTTTCCCCTTTTGTTTATATTATTATTATGATTATTATGAAATGCTTCAAGGATGAAAAGATGCAAACAATAATACAAAAAGCATACAGAAGCCATACAATTTCTATATGGTTCTATTGAATTATAATATTTTGCCTCAATTGAGTCAGAATTTTTTAAGTAAAACAAATTACAATAAAGGCAAAATTTCTTTGCATCTCTCTGAATCATAGATGTTAAACTCAATATCCAAAAGTAATCATACAATTTTACTCTGTTCCTTATCTTTCTTTTCCATGTTTTATTATGTTAAATGGATGTGTGTGTATATAACAAGCATACACAAAAGTGTATGTGATATGCATGTATGTGCTTTATAGCACTGTTTTAAATCTTCTCCAAAAAAAAAAATCACTATTCTTTGTTACAAATGTATGCTTTTGAGATTTGCCCATATAGTTACATGTTATTTGGATATATTTATTTTCACTGATGTAAAGATTCCTGTGTTGTTTAGGAGATAAAAGGGAGCTCCAGAGATTCAGTTCCTCCAGGTAATTCTGCCTCTTGCTTTACCTACATAATATCATTAATAGTATTGCAGGGGTTTCTAGAATTCTGCAAATACTTCCCATCTCCATAACATTGTCAGACTCAACCCCAATCTCTGTAAGAAACCTTCTGGGGTAATTTCATTATACATGCTATCCTTATTCATATAAGACTCTTATCTCATCCCTTGACTTCCACTCAATAATATTCACTTCAATAAAATTCACTTCAATAAAATTTTTTGGCATAAATAAGCTACTTGAAAAATATTCATTAATTGTCTTAATTTTCTCCCCCTTGTCAAATTTAAATATATTTTATGGTGGAATATAAAGTACATATAGAAAGTTGCATTGAAATAAATGTGCAATTCAATAAATTTTTATTAAATGAGCATCTGTATAAATATCACCTAAGGAATGAAATAATAAATTATCAACACCTAAATTTTCTCTGCAGCCTTTCCTGAACATAACCTCACCACTGTCAGCGCATTAAACCAGTATGCTGACTTTTGTACTGTTCATTTCATTGTTTTTCTTTATAGTGGGGCTATTTAAGTATGCATCCTCAAACAACATAGTTGCCAACGATTTAACTGAAATAGAAATCATTTCCTCTTCAACGCCATTATAACAAAATTTTGCCTCTACAATTCTATTGAAATTGCTTGGGCAAAAGTCATCAAGAAATCTTAAATAACAAGTCAAATAACGTATTTCAAATCTGTCTTTTCAGCCCTGGACCTCTCATCAATTATTGACACTGTTGACCACTCACTTGTTATTCAATATCTGTACTTTTTGGCTTCTCTAACACCCCTCATTTCTGCTTATTCTCTGATCTCTCTGAATAATTTGACTCCTTGCATTTTCTGTTTTCACTTCTTTTGCTAACCCCCTGAATATGAATGTTGCCATATCAATCTCAAACTCAGCGTCCCTCCTGAATTTCAGATACGTTCACATGTCACTCTGGGATAATTCCCTTTGTATGCTACATGGAAATCTTAAACTCAACAAGGCCAAAGAAGAACTTACTCATTCTGTTCCAACCTTGATTGCTACTTCTTCCTGCTTCCACTTTTGTGTTCTCCATGTATGTGGGTGGCATTTCCCTTTACTCCCTCACTCTAGCCAAAAATGCAGACCAAGTGCCACACATGGTTCTCACTTTCCCTCACTTGTAATTTCCAATCCCTTATCAATATTGTAGATTTCACTCTCTTAATATTTTTCACCACTTTTACATTTCCACTCCTCCTGCCTCAGTTTAGACCTTAATGATTAAGTAGATCATTTAGCCATCCTGCTAGTTGGCTTCCCTGTCTTCATTCTCAAACAACTCCAAGCAGAACTGAAAATAGCTCTCAAAATCTAAAGATTATGTTGCGCACTCATTTAAACTTTTCCATTGCTCCTCTTCACTTGCAGGTTAGTCTTTACTCACAGCTACCACTATTATTTTTTGATAATTTTCTAGCTCAAAATTTTTGTCACTGATTATATGCTCCATGCCCTAAAATAAATGACCTTCTTACTTAACCACCTGCTGTCTCTCTAGCAAATTATTACAATTGTTCCAGCTACATTCTCTTCCTTAAATATCCTCCTTGTCACTTAAGGATCCACAATGGGAATCCACCTAGTTTTGATTTAATATTTCTAGTCTTTTTTGTATTTTGTCATCTAGGATTAGAATTATGTTTAGGTCACATTAAAAGTTATTCATATTTCACACATGCTGAATGAAAACATTTCCGACCCATGTTCAGTGTGGTCATGGTCACGACATACTCCTGCAAATGCACAGAAGATCCCTGCAAGAAAAGAGTTAATGCAACAGATCCATTTTACTCAGTTCTTGCATATCTCTGTAGACATGTTGATGAGTGGTCCTTGACCAAACTCTAAAAATAATTCTCTGGAATGTTCACATAGTTACTGAGTAGTAGTGTTATTATGTATGCCAAAGCAGTAGTTCAATATGAACCAGGTTGGTAGCATATGTTAGACAAATATAGAATTTATTATGTGTCCTGTTGCCTGGTTTGGGGTCTACACACACTGGTCATGCAACAGATATGTACCTATGTAACTGGCTTGCTTTAATAACACTGGACTCCATAACTCAAGCAGGCTTCTCTGGACAGAGGCATCTCTCATGTGTCCCTGAGGTTTGTGGCTACAGTGACCCTTGCAGAAAGAGAAGAAACAGTTGGAAGCCTGTATGTGGCCTCTCTTGACGTCACAATGGACACCTTTTTCCTGCTCTTCCTGCACAGTGTCCTTTGCTATGTCAAATCTTAGCCGTGAGTATAACTTTCTGTTGAATTGTATGAGTGCTTTGGTGAACCACTGAACTAGCAAGTGGTTGTGGTACCCCTGGATGTTTCCTCTGCCTCATGCCCAGTTTGGTCCCTACTTCAATTTCCCAGGCCACTCCTGCCCAGCTCCATGCCTACTATGACCAAACTTTGCATCTTATATCACTCTTCTTTTTACCTTCAAGACAAAATCCAGGACCCTTTCGTATGTTCCTGGTGAATCCTTTTTAATCTCCTTCACCCATTCCTCAGTAAGTTTGAAAACTCACTTTGAGGAAGTAGGGAGGAGGAAAAGGGGCAGCACTAGGGAAAAGTTAGCTGTATGTTATTGTAACAAAGACCGATCAGTGCAAAATAATCTTGGTCATGTTATCATTCATGAAAATAGTGCTGCAGATATTCAACTCTCACCACCCAAGATATATACAATTGAAGGGAAAAAAACCTGCTGAATTAGGGGATCAGGGAGGATATAAAGATTGTATGTCCTGGAGATCAGAATATGACACAAGATGTTTCCATGACCAAAAAAAGCTAGGATCAATGTGATAACTTCTACTTCTAAGGGGCTAAGACACATGGGTGGCTCAGTCAGTTGAGTGATCAACTTTGGCTCAGGTCATGATCTCACGGTTCAGTTGGGGAGTTCGAGCCCCACATCAGGCTCTGTTCAGACAACACAGAGCTTGGAGCCTGTTTTGATTCTGTGTCTTCCTCTCTCTCTCTCTCTGTGCTCCTCCCCATCTCATGCTCTGTCTCTCTCTGTCTCTCTCAAAAATAAACATTAAAAAAATATCTCATAAGGGGCTAAGGATGTCTTAGAGTGGGAAAAGAAGAAAGGAAGTTCAAAGAAGGACTGGCTCCATGTTCTAGTGTGTAATCATACCTCACCTAGAGGCCTGGCAAAGACACACTAAGATTAGCACATGAACATCTGATGCTTGTTGAGATCCTATACCACAAGGATTGGGTGTGAGTCTCACTGGGATTGGTTGTGAGCCTCGAGAACCAATGCTTTATAAACTTGCTTACTTGGCACTATGCTCAAGGCAGGGGGCCTCATGAGCCCCCAGGTGCATGACAATCCACAAAGCTTGTGTCCCTGCCCTGGGGTCTGGTGAGTGATAGAAACTCCTCAAACGACATTAGCTTACCTTAAATCATGTTGTATGCATACTTGGGATGGAAGTCAAGAAAAGTCATGGGCTATCCTAGATATGGTTGTAAACTCCGTGTGAGGATCTCTGAGACAAGAAAAACATTTGCTGGAGGTATACAGTGCCTCTAATCCTCTTATATGATATATTCTATAGTTTTGGGGAATAATCCCTGGCCCCCTTTCCTTACCCAACAATCACTCAATTATTTCCCGTAAAGTTTAAGATCAACTACCAACCCAAACATCATTTATGTAAGACACGTATTAGATAATTAGATAATTGATTAGATAATTGTAAGACACGTATTAGATAATAGATAAGTTTAAGATCAACTACCAACCCAAACATCATTTATGTAAGACACGTATTAGATAATTAGATAATTAGACAATTGATAATTGACATTAAGAAAGACAAGAGGGAAGAGGTAAGCAAAGGAGGGAAGGAGGGAAACTGGAAATCTGAAAATATGATTCATAATTCTCACACAATATTATAACAGAGGCAACACCAAATATTTACTAATAAATCTCCCAGGATGAAAAGCTATGTAGAGTTCTTGTCTTAAAAGAAATGATTTAAAGGATTGATAAAATGGAACCCAGGCTATGAGATTTTTTTTAATTTTTTTTTCAACGTTTATTTATTTTTGGGACAGAGAGAGACAGAGCATGAACGGGGGAGGGGCAGAGAGAGAGGGGGTCACAGAATCGGAAACAGGCTCCAGGCTCTGAGCCATCAGCCCAGAGCCCGACGGGGGCGCTGGAACTCCCGGAACGCGAGATCGTGACCTGGCTGAAGTCGGACGCTTAACCGACTGCGCCACCCAGGCGCCCCTGAGATTTCTTTAAAAAGGATAATAACTCTGCATTCATGCTGGGGTGTTTTAAGTTTTTATTGGAATTCCACTTAGTTAACACACAGTGTAATATTAGTTTCATGGGTACAATATATATAGTTTCAACCTTTCCATACATCACCAGGTCCTCATCGCAAGTGCCCTCCTTAATCCCTAACACCAGTTTCACCCATCCCCCCCCCCCCCCTCCCCTCTGGTAACTATCAGTTTGTTCTCTGTGGTTAAGAGTCTGTTTCTTGGTTTTCCTCCCTGAAGAACTGATGTGACTTCGTTCACGTAGTGTTTCCCAGGGCAGGTGCAAACAGTTCCATGACTCCATCTTTGTCCATCTAGTGCTTTGAAGCAGCATTAACAACTTGAAAGTCTGTAAAGCCGAAGAGCCCCATAGGGTATGGGCAATACAGCAGTGTTTCTCAGAAAGTTGTATATTTTTGAGACAAGATTTTTGGAATTCAAATTTCCACTATCTTCTACGAATATTAGGCACTATTCAACAAAATGTCAACGCTCCTCAGTTTATAATGATGAGACACTTAGGGAAGAAACTGAGGAGTGAATTGTGTCCAGAGAGAGGCATAACCGGGGAGTCTGGGTGGCTCAGTCAGTTAAGTGTCCAAGTTTGGCTCAAAGCATGATCTCATGGTTTGTGGGTTCAAGTCCAAGTCAGGCTCCATGTTGACAGTGTGCAGCCTGCTTGGGATTCTCTCTCTCTCTCTCTCTCTCTCTGCCCCTCCTCCCTTTCAAAAGAAATAAATAAACTGTAAAAACTTAAACAAACAAAATAAAAAAAAGAGACAAGCATAACATTGGCTTGCACTGCAAGTCATAGCCTTTATCCAGAGGTAAAAAATTAACAGTCCTTGTTAATTCCTGTCATTTTAGCATTTCTTTGTGAGTCCAAATCCAGGGAGTTGTATATGCACCCGTTCTCTATGAGTAAAAGAATAACAACATTGTATAGTTACTCCTTACTAAATATTAAATACAGAAATCCTTTCAGACTATGGGATTAAAGGAAATCCAGGTGGCTCATTTCATCGGGTACAATCTAGACTGTCAATTACTAAGTAAGGGCTTAGAACACTTCTCCAATTTGCTCAAAAGGCAGCACAGAAAGATGTCTTCCGTGAGTTACTTAAATATCACTATAGAATGGATTACTTTCTGAGACAGAGTTTCACATTTATTTTATGGATATTGCAGTAACAATTTAGCAGGAATTGGACAAGATGACTTTGAAAAATCTTCAAAGTTTCTCTCTCTCTCTCTCTCTTTTTTTTTTTCCTGGTAAAGCTCAAATAAAGAAGATAGCATTTTTGCTGCTCACTTTGTGACCATAAACATCCTGCCAAATGTTCATGTGGGAGGGTTAATTCTCCCATATGCTCATACTCAGAAGTGGACAGCGAGGAGAAATAAGCAGAGAAATACATGCTTCTAACTTCTGCTTGATTATATCTCCTTGGTCCTTAAACATTTGGCATCATGACTGGGCCTGTCAGAAACACCTCTCCCTCTTCTCCTCACTGATTGCCACAACTATTTCAGATGAAATGATGCTCTTTGGATAATTATTCTCTATCAGAATTAGGTTTTGTATACACCATTACCTCTCTGCAAAGTCCAGTAATGTGCCTGACACATAATACACATCGAAATATACTGAAAACAATTACTTCATACTATTCACAGAATAGAGTGTCTGGTACTATTTTGTTTCTCTGCTTTCCTGTCTCAGGCAATTCCCCAAATCCCTATTGTCCTTGATTCTTCCCATTCAGCTTTATATTTAGCGAGGATCCACAATCCTTGGAGGGTGGAAGCTTGTATTCCTGACATGACTGGTTCCTACACAGCTCAATACCTATTCTGGACAGAATGAGACACATAAATAGAATCCATACACCATGCTTTAGAGCCTGATAGTAGCAACCTTTCTTTCCCGACATTCTTAGAAGGTAGAGTCAAGGCAAAGACTTCCAAGTAGCCCCTGAGACTTTTACTACTTGTGAATTGATCACTGGTTAGTCACATACTATCTAGTCTTCTGGATATAAAATTGTCCTCTTTCCTACTCGTCATGGTTCAGTAATGGATTTGCTGTTTTATTTATAGCAGCTTGTTAAATATTCTCCCAGGAATATTAATGCTGAATCCCAGATGTTTTATTTTGATTAATAATTATAACTTCTCTGCATTCATGAGAATTTTAGTATATGACTTTGGGAGAGGGATGCTTTTCTTTTCTTTTGAAAATACACTGCGATTAACAGCTTATAAGAAAAACTGTTGAGGCAAGTTAATGAATACCAAGTGTATGCATTGCACACCTTGCCCTCTGGAACCAGAGGGAGTTTTTATTAGAACAAAGATGACTACTAGTACTCAGCTACCTTTACTTCTCCATGGGTATAAACACACAGAAACTCAGTCCTCCTCTTTTCATTGCAGATCCTTTCTCAAATCTGATAGGCCTGCCTCTGCTTTTTGCCTTTCTTATGCGTGATTATACACTTCCCCCTCACAACTTGCCCTATAATAATTGCCAATATTTGTTTACTGTTCAAATGCCATGTTGTTTTGATTCTGACACGTTGTTCACTCTTCACAGAATTTTTTCTCTAGGTTTTCCTTAGACTAATGGTTAGCATGTTGAAAGTATTCTTCATGACTTTATGGGCAACATTATAATTAGCATGTGAAAACGTGGAATACAATGAAGATTGTTCTACTGGTCACGGCTGCCCCCTACTGGTCATGACTGCCCAGAGCATGTTGAAAATTCCCTTGTTAAGAGAATTTTCCTAAGGTATTAGCAAAGAAAATCATCATTCAGTGTGAACTTCATATATGTGACCAAGGTTTCTTTTGAACTCTATGTACTCAGTTTTCACACTGTATTCCTTTCTTTAATAATTGTCTTTGAAGGTACCAGGATCATTCTTTCAAAAGGTGAGTTGTGGTTGGGGCGCCTGCATGGCTCAGTCAGTTGAGCATCCAACTTTGGCTCTGGTCATGATCTCACAGTTCGTGAGTTCCAGCCCCACGTCCGGCTCTGTGCTGACAGCTCGGAGCCTGGAGCCTGCTTCGGATTCTGCATCTCCCTCTCTCTGCCCCTTTCCCGCTCATGCTCTGTCTCTCTCTGTCTCTCAAAACTGAATAAAGTTTAAAAAAAAAAATGAAAAAGGTGAGTGGTGGAGAGTGTAGATTCCCAGAGGGGATGTTTAGCTGTCCCATGGTCATTGCCCTCATGGATATGTTCTGTGTTGGCCAGTGGATTACTAGACCTTCAAAGGCATAAGTTATAGATTGCCTGTCATTATATTATTTAAATGAAGTAGTAGGAGCTCAGTAAATGTGTGATGCCATTGAGAATACATGTATTTCTAGCTGCAAATATTATCTAGTCTTCATCTTCTTCGTCTCATACATCTGAACCAGCTATCCAAACACTTTTTCAGAGAGTGATAACAAAGATTGAGAAGGGATTTAACCCAGTAGACACACACATTAAGCCCAAACCCTTGGGCTTGTCTTCTGGTCACATATATTACTTTTGAATCCCTTTCAGACAAAAAGATATTTCTGGTGACATCAGGAATTCAGAGTCAGTATTAACATTCTTACACTTTACTTTCTAACTCCCAGGCAGCCATTAAATACAATTATCCTTACCTAGGTTTCTTTAGAGCCCGATTTTCTGGTATTAAAACTAATCTAGTTTATGCATCGGTACCGTGCACTCTCACCACAGAGTTTCCCTTTCCATTTTTCAAAACTTGACATATCTTCAAATGAGGAAGGAATTTTCTATCAATGAAAGGCACAAAAAGCCTCTGAAAACTAGGCTTCGTGGCAATCAAGAAAAGAGCCAGCATTGTACTCTAGAGGAACTTCTAAAGGAATGGGATTTAGAGCTGTAAAAAGAGGAGGAGAGTGATATTACTCTGCAAGCATGGGTCATGGGCGTTGTGGGATGAGATGCTAGGAAAATACTGTGAAAGAATAACTTTTTGCCTTCTCCATAATTTTTCCAGGGCAAGCTTTTCCCAAAGTTATGGCAGTTCTTAACAACAATAATGCCAGCAGCTTCATCTTCATACTGATGGAACTCCCAGGACTGGAGACCTCTCATTGCTGGACAGCTATTCCTATCTGCTCTATCTATGTTGTGTCTTTGCTGGGCAACATCACCATAATGTACATTGTCAAGCCTGTCCCTAGCCTCCACACACCTAGGTACCTCTTCCTGTCCATGCTTTCAATGGCAGACCTGGGCCTCTCAGCTTCTACACTGCCTTCAATGACAGCTGTCTTTCTCCTGGGCCAGAGAGAGGTGGGAGATGCAACCTGCTTTACATAACTCTTCTTCATCCATACTTTCTCAGTTATTGAATCATCTGTGCTCTTGGCCATGGCTTTTGACCACCATGTGGCTATTCGAGAGCTTTTATGCTATGCCACCATTCTCACAACCAAGCACATTGGGGCCATTGGGCTGGCCATTGTGATACGTAGTGCTGCCCTCCATCTGCCCCTGTTCTTGATCCTTGGAAGACGGCAATTTCAGCCTATGAATGCTCTGTCTCATTCATATTGTGTTCATCCTGATGTTTTAAGGCTAGCCAGTTCTAGCACTCTTGTGGACAGTGGCTTTGGGCTCTTTGTCATGCTCTCCACACTGGCTTTGGATGCTGTACTCATTCTCCTCTCCTACATGCTAATCTTGAGGACAGTATTGAGCATTTCTTCTAACACTGAGGGGCTCAAAGCCTTTAACACCTGCATTTCCCACAGCTGTGCTATATTACTATTTTATACCCCACTGGTCAGCCTGTCGATGATCCGTCACTTTGGGAAAAAGAAGCTACCAGCTCAGGTATATACATGTTTCTCTCCTATCTACACTTTCTTGTTCCTCTAATGCTCAACCCAATTGTCTACAGTGTTAAAACCAAAGAGATTCGGGCATGCATTCTGAAGACGCTCCACCTAAAAAAACTCTGAATCACAGAGATAAAATACTGGTTTTGATAATCAGCCTGCTGACTGAACACATCTCTGAGAGGAAACAGAGTATACAGCTTCCATCTGATGTTGATTAATTATTAAAAAAACTGACTGAAATATATTATGTATTTAAATATATACCATTTAAAACAGTACCTATTTAATGAGAAAAACATGTTGCTCATTCTGCAAATATCAATATCAGCCTGTGAAAGACTCAGATTATTACAGAAGAAACTGTCAGCCACTTGAAAGAGTATCATTTACATGAAAAAGCAAGTAGATTAGAAGAGTGGAATTCAAAGACATCTAAAATATCCTCCAACTAAAAATCTAGAGGTTTATAAACTTTAGCTCAAGAGGGCTTTACTTTGTATATTTTCTGAAAATTTGGCAAATATTAAAATCAAAATATGTTTTTTATGAATTACGTAATAACTTTAGATGTGTGTTACACTGGAAAATACACACCAAATGAGCTACAGAACTTTTAAATACATTTAAAGAAACAAATACCTGAATTACCATAATAAAATGTATTACAATGTGACTATTTAGCAGTTCAGGTTTTTTTTAAGCTCCATGATACATGAAAGGAGGACACAGCTTCCAATATTCTTCAGCTCTCTGAATGAAGTGAAAGCTGTTCCTCACTTCCTAATAAATACAAGAGATATTCTGTGCTTTCATAAACTTACCATGGCATGCTATAATTTTTGAATGATAGGTATCATGTAGAACTTAATTTTTTTTTCTCAATCTTTCAGGGAATATTGGAAAAAATAAGCAAAGTAGACCTCCTGGAAGATGATTCTTAAAAGAACTGACTAGGCTTTCATAAACAAGTCAAAGCTAGAGAAAATGATTTGTTCGCTTTATCATGGTCTTTTTCTTTCTGGATTAAATCTTCAGCTAACCTCTCTGATAGAATTGCCCTGTTAAAAACATAACCAGTACTAAGTCAACTAAGACTTTTACCTAAGTGCTAGTATTTAGGATCAGAACACATTGTAAAGTTATTTATAATGTTGAGATGAAAAGAAAAGAAACATACTACCAGTATTTTATTTCTCTCCTACAGAGTCATTCATTTCAATATTATTTATTCATCTATACTAGGCCACTTCCTATTCAAAATATAAAGAAAACAAAATAGAATATTTCTAGCTCAGTGTGAAAAGTTTAAATCATCAGGGAAAATTGAATTGTAAGCATATAATTCCCCAGTGAGTCACAGGTGCTCTGACAACAGACAGCACAGCTTCCAGTGAGGACACAAGAAGGATGGGTCCATTTGAATGATGGAAATTTCAGGATACCTCTTTGAACTTACGAATTTTAAGTGGGGACTGGAAAGATGAAACATATAAGCACAACATACAAAGCCCTTGGGATTTGACTTCATCTCTCAACAGATCCTGCATTCCAGAAACACAATAAAAGTTGAAGTGCCTAATGAACACTTGGCAGGTTCTGTCATCTGACTGTTACTTCATTTTGTAACTCCGATCGCAACATCCAATGCTCTTCCTCTTCTGCTACCACTCTACTGCTCCCACCCCACACATGTAGCTCTATTGTCAAGGTACTGAAGACACTTTTTTTTTTTAATTGTCAAGGTACTGAAGAGAGAGTGAATGGTAGAGAGGGGTGGCGGAGGCAGGGGGAGAGAGAGAGAGAGAGAGAGAGAGAGAGAGAGAGAGAGAGAGAATATTAAGTAGGTCCCACGCACAGCAGTGAGCCCAACTCAGGGCTCAATCCCATGACCCTGAGATCATGACCTGAGCAGAAATCAAGAGTCTAATGCTCAACCAACTGACCCACCCAGGCGCCCCTGAAGATACCTTTTGTTAGCATACCACCACATTTTCTGTTATGTTGGGTAACCCTCCTCAAAATCTATTAATATAATATGCATGTCTTTATTGAGGAATAATTGACATATAAGAAATTGCACATATTTACAGTATACAATTTGATAAATTTAATATACATACACACCCATGAAATCATCACCAAACTCAAGATAATGAACATACACACTACTCCCAAGTTTCCTGTTGTTCTTCCCCAGTACATTTTTCCACTCAACCCGTCAAAGGCTGAGATGATTTTGTTATTACAGATTAGTGTACATCTTTCTAAAATTTTACATCAATGTATTCATAAAGTATATGGTTTTTGCTAGCAGTCTGGCTTTTTTCTCTCCGCGTAAGTATATTGAGTTCCATTTGAGTTGATTTTATATTATTCCATTTTATTGCTGAATAATATTTCACTGTGGATATACCACAATTTGCATATACTTCCCTTCACATTTGCCACAGGTAATACTCTGTATCCCTTAGCATATGTGCAAATTTATACCTGTCATCATTTCCTTTCAGCCTGAAAATGTTTAATATTTACTCTAAAATTTTACTAGATTAGAATTGTAAATTTCAAGGATTTTTTCCCTATATGACTTTAAAAATATGATTTCTCATATGTTAATTTCTTTCTCTGGCAGTGAGAAATCTGGATACCATTATCTATAATTTATTTTTTTCATCATTTCATCCTTCATATACATAAATTTAGTTTCAAAATTATTAAGGCTCTTTTCTTCCAATTCTAGAATCTCTGTTCATCCTGAATCTCTTCTTATGAGCTGTTTTACTTTATTCTGATTATCTTTCTGCTTTTTATTTGTCTTTTTTTAATGTGCCCATAAGCATTGCAAATGCTATGTTATTGAGAATATGGGTCACATTATCCTATATAAAGAGAATCTGATTTGAGCTGGCAGTCAGGATCATGTTAATGTTTTTGCATCTTGACTTTATGCCTTATTGGGGTTGATGCTAATTAGCCCTCACTCTTTGGTTACAGTATTCTCTCCTAATTTCCTGCTATTCACCTTGTTGGTGAGAAAGGGATTTCTACTGTAGGGTTATGGAAATAGATGAAAGCATGGTACTTGATGCTGGAAAGACAGGATTGATAGCAGTTTATTAGACATAGATACTCACAGACTGGGGAAAGGAGGAAACTGCACACCAGGCAAGGGGCACACCTGGGTTACACTTGGGGACAAAGCAAACAAACAAAGGCCCATGAGAGGCAGTCTTGGTAGTAACAGCAAGATGGGGTTACTCCTCTCATTCCCAAAGGAGAACGTGAGTGCTTTGTTTGAATAATTTCATGGGTTTACAGGCAAGTGAAAGCCATTAGTTGGAGTGCAGCATATTTGATTGTTAGGGGAACGAGCTGGGAGGGGACCCTTGTCCACTGGATGTGGGGGCATATCTGGGAAGAGCAGGGCAGCTATTGTTAGGCTTTTAGATGCACTCCCAGTTTCAGATGTCAAAGGAGCACATGATATTCAATCAATTGCATGAAATCAGAAACCATACCATATACTCCTATTCCTATGGTATGGCCCTTCTAGGATTTCATGTCAATGTCCAAGGTGTTCGAAGAGCTCTGTCCACTCTCCCTTTTTGGAACTCCAGTTGTCCCAATACTGAATGACCTCCAGAATTTCCATGCAACTTACAGCCCACTCTGTCTCAGAGATGTTCTCTGCCAAGCTTTTTGGACTCTTGACCCATGAATTTGCAGCTCAGTACTTGGTGAAAACCTCAAACGGATACCTAAGTAGATTTCTAGGACTCCTTCCTTCTTCAACTTCTTTATATCCAGTAGGTGCCCCAAATTTTGACCCCTCACACTCTCTAAAATCACTTTGGTCTTCTCCCTCCAGTAGGTAGGGAGCTGCCCTCACTTTGCATTCAACTTCCTTGGCTGAGCTTATAAAGCACCATCTGGCAGAGAACCTGCATGGATATCTAGCTCACTTCCTGTTTCCTTTATCACAAGGAACCACAGCTCTACACTGTCTGTTTTACAATGCCTGACATATTTTATATATCTTGCCCAGAGTTACAGTTGTTTATTTGTTGGAATATGTTCAACATCCAGTTCTTCTTTATGACCTATAAAGTTGAGTTTGAAAGCTTTGGGAGCCTCACGATTTTCTTTCATTCATACTCAAAGGTTTGACAAATGTGCTCACAACGAGCTGCAATTTTTTGTTTTGCACTTGTATCGTGAAACAAAGAATTTTACAAAACATTTTTTTGGGGCAAGTATGAATTGTCTGCCTTGGTTTTCAATGCTGTGGCTAAACCTGTTTCTGTTCTGTTTATTTCTATTTTCTATTTCTATTTTCCTCAAAGATAGAAAGTCCTTCATTGCATTCAACTCTTATTATTTACGTGGCAACAAGAGAAAGTTTCTTTGTTGAATTTGTATGTACATCAACATCAGCATCACCACATTTATCAAGTGCTTAATGTGCGTTTTTTTTTTGTTTTTTGTTTTGTTTTTTGTTTTTTTTTTTTTTAGGAATGATAACGGATGGCTCGCATATACTATCATATTAAATACCCACAATGTTATTATGGAAAAATAATGATAAAATAATAGGTAATTATTTGAGTATTGAGAAACATTGTTGTAAGTTTTCTAAGGGAGTACCTGATTTAATCCTCACAACAACATTGTACATTAGTTTCTTTCACTATTTCAATTTCACAGGTAAGGAAACTGAGAGGTTCAATTCAGGTCTTTCTGATGTTGAAGCCTGCACTCTCGAGCAGCTAATTACTTTTTAATCACAATACAAGTAGAGTCAGAAACTGAGACAGACTTGGACAGGACCAAAGAGTTTCCAATCACGACGGAGTTTCTTTACAGGCAATGCAAAACTTCTTTGGCAGTGACATGGTTAAAGGTATTTGCTCCCCAAAGCCCATGCTGCCCACTGTGTTCATCAAGGGATGATATCCAGGAATGTACCCTGGGGGAGGGTGAGAAATGTCTTCAGCTCTTATGTCCTCCTTGTGGGTGAGCCAGGAACACGGGGCTTGGGAGGAAAGGGGTATAGCCATTTGCCAAGGTTCCTTATTAGTGTTCATCTAAGAATAGAGTGAATATGTTTTAAGACCCTGAAAAAGTACAGTATTAAAGATTTAGATGGAGAAAAAATATTCTTTACCTTTGGGTACCATCTGGGAGCTACTGGATAAGTTTCCTCAAATGTGCTGTCACAATAGATAAAACCAAATAAATCGGAAATTAGGAGATAGGCTGAAAATTAGGAGATGAGCTGGTAACGAGCATACATCTTCAATGCCTTAAATATAGCCTGATTTATGTTTTCCTAAGACTTTAGGCAGATGGATTCTATGCCCCTTAAGGGAGACATGCTGAGATGAGGAAAAGTTTGAGGAGCAGAAAGGAGTGGAAATTTCCTCGTTTGTGAAGACAGTTTGAAAAGGCAGTCTGTTTCTATTTGTATGATGGAAGGTAACAGAATGATGATGTGAACAGACAAATCCAGAGTGATCAAGGTTAATTGCAATTACTTCTAAATCTTTGAAGAATCCTATTTGGAAAAGCTCCTTGAATTCTGAGCATGGTAAGTAAAGGTAGGAAAAACTAAAGAACACATACATATTAACAATGATTATTTTCTAAGTGCTGTACAGAATACTAGGAACTCATCCACCCAGTCTTAGTTTATCATCAGAGAAACCTACGAGATTGGTATGCTGTGAGAATTGGTACAATTCACCCTATTCCATTATTTAGACAATAGGAAAAGTGAAATCAGCATTGTATATGTAAGTGTAGATATATGGTATAAGAGGAGAATCCTTTGTGTACATCTATTCTCTTATTTCTTATTAATGGCATTGCAGAATATTGGCTGTTAACACTTAATATTAATCTGAATCCAAATACGACTCCAGAAGAAAACACATTGGTGTTAGGAACCACCACTTTATTCCACGATGCTGCAGGCTGATACCTGATTGAAAATCTGCTGGCAAGCCAAAAGGAATAGTTTCTGTAAAGGAGGTCACAGCACAGTCTTTTTTCCCCCCAAGTTTATTTACTTATTTTGAGAGACAGCATGTGTGCAGGAGCAGGGGAGGGGTAGAGAGAGAGAGAGGGAGAGAGAGAATCCCAAGCAGGCTCTGTACTGTCATCACACAGCCCCACACAGGGCTTGATCTCATGAACTGTGAGATCATGACTTGAGGCAAAATCAAGAGTCAGACGCTTAACGGACAAGCCACCCTAGCACCCCTCTCGTAGTGCATTCTTACTTTTGGATAAATAGCTGTCGCTTAAGTCTAAGTTTGCTCAAGTTTGTTTGGTTTTTGTTTTCCAGTGTTTCGTGCTGAAGCCAGGACCAGAAACCAGTTGCCCTGCCTTTTCACCTATATTTTTCTATTTCTTATCACAAAATCCTTTCATTCCACAAGTATTTCTTAAAAATTAAGAAAAACTATCACACACACAACACACACACACACACACGAATTCACCAAACTCTTCTTCTTCTGCACAGTCAGCTTAATGCAATATACAAAAATAATATGTTCCACATATATGAGCACCTCAGGGCCTTTTCTAATAAGTCCATTTTCTCAAATGCTAACTGAAATAATGTCCAGAAGTTATGACTATGCTTGCACTATGCCCATTCATTTTGTTTCTATCTCCACATTCGAAATCTATGGGTTAAGGGAGAGAACTCTCAGTCTGTTAAAAAAAAATCTTAAAGATTGTTTTCTAATTTTAAAGAAACAGTGCAGCATGAACACAGGATGAAGAATTCATACGTGGCATTCAAACACTTAATTTGAACACACAATTCTTCCCCGTGTCCTCAAAAATCTCTCTGTCTTATTTCACGCTAGCTCCTCTGTCAGTAACTGACTAGGAATTCATACATCTGTATAGAGAGAGCTAAAACACCCTGTTCAGCTTCCAACAGCAGCAGAATTTAGCAGACTGCAGATTTTCTTAGCACTGGGGAACAAGGTTTCTTTCTTTGTCTAAGAATGTCCCTTTTCTGTTAATTCATAACCTCTGCTTCTCTCCCACTTCCTTGCTTTTCCGACAGCACTCATCTGCTTGCAAAAAAAGTACTATAACTAACGATGTGCCTCAGTGATTCTCAGGCTTTGGGTTGCATCAGAATCACCTGGAGAGTTTGTTAAAACACCAAATGCTGGACTTCAACTGGACATATCCGGATGGGCATGTAGGTTGGGGGTGGAACCTAATGATTTGTATTTATTACAAGCTGTCCTGTGCTGCTGATGCCACCAGCCCAGAGTCCACACTGTCAGAGCCACTAGGTGTATGTGCTGAAGCACAGAAGAAAATACCTCCCCACTCCCAGTCAAGTGAAATGTAGTTTTCTTAAGTAATCGTGTTGGTTCTGGAAGGTTATCTCTATTATCTTAACTTCTCCTATTTCTATCACAATTCCAGCTTTAACAAATACCTATCTCATAGCTACCTTGTGCGCTAACAACTTCAAGTTTCTAGTGATGTACCTTCATACATTCCCTGCCAATTAGAACTCACTCACCCGGACAGGTACAGTCTTGCTCCCTCTTTCTGTTTTGCCCTGTCTACAATTCTCCCTTCTTCAGAGAGCTTTCACCTAAATTCACTATTGAAAATCACATGCCCTTCTCTTTCCACACTGTTTTATTTTCTTCACATACTTGACATACTGATTCATGCTTCCCTTATTACTGAAGGGATCTTATTAATATCTGTGTCTAGAACAGTTCCTTAGATGGTTTAATTATTGAATGAAAATGAGGGCATTTAATCTGGAGGAAATAAAGTAAATTAGAAGAAGAAAACCAGAAATGGCCATCATATAGGAAATTTTTAAGAGGAAAACCAGAAATGGCCACCTAATAAATTTTTAAGCACAGAAATTCATGGGAATTTTTTATTTCCTTAGATGTAAGGATAAGGTTTGTGAATGTTTTGATATGTTTGTTAATAGCTGGCATTTGTCTTTACATTCAAACAACAATATCCAGAGTAAAAGATACTGAGTCAGAGAAAAATTTTTCCAGTCCTAGATTCTCCTTTACAATTGATGGGACTTGAGTAAAGTTATACACTTGAATTCTTAAGGATTAAGTTTCTTAATCTGGAAAAACTGATCTAACTTCTAAGGGTTGAGATGCTTTACAATCAAATATCAGAGAACATTGTGTAAATTACTTTAGGTGAAATATGGAAGCAATAAATTACACTTGCACATTTTTACCTGCTGAAGAAAAAGTGACAGAATTCATTATTATGTGGAAATCCTAGAAAGAGGAACAAATACTAGATTATTCTCAAATACATGAGAGAAAAGGCAATAAAATGAAAAATCAGTATCATTGGAGAAAGACCAAACATAACAAATCTCTGAATGTATGATTAAGATTCCTAAAAATTAAGTTGTCCTTGTTGGCTATTATTCTTCAGTTTGTACTCCTGGGATACTCCAGAAATCTCCCTCCTTTGTTTATGATTAGGAGGAAAGGCAAAAGCTTTCAGACAGTCCTTTGAGTGCTTTCTCAGAAAATGGAACTCATGATGGATGGAATAGGAGGGAGCCCAACTGGCAGGGAATGAAACAGGAGCTAAAGCACATGGGAGTGAACACAGCAAAGACAGAAAATGTAGTCCCCCATTATTGTATTTTTCCAGAAATCACTTTATCAGTGGATCTAAGTTCTGATTCCTCCACACATAAATATCTTTTTCTGATTTCTATATGCTCATCAATATAATGCTGAAAAAATTACAGAAAAGCTTCAAGGTAGTTTTAATTTTCTATGAGTTAGAGATCATACTATTTAATGTTCCCGAGACACAGGTCAATTGGAGAATGACTCATATTTGGAAAAATATCTATAATTTTTGCCATAGCTTGACATTTTAAACCATGTGGGTGATAAAGTTGTATTTGTGTGCTCACACAGGTGGGCTAACATGTGAAAGGGAATTATTTTGAATTGTTTTAATTTTAAAACAAGATGTCAGTCTGCAAGATTGGGATATTCACCACCCTGAAGTACCTATTTAAAGACAGTGTGAAGAAGAACTTGACAGGAAGTAAGGGGCCTGTACTCTGCTCCCAGATCAGACACACTAACTATATAAGGATCTAGAGTTCACATCCCAGGATGTATATAGTGAAGAGTTGAGACCAATATTGTCTCAGACCCTTTCTAGATCCATGTTTCAAACTCTGATTTTTGTGGTAAATTTTGCCGTGTGGTTCCCGAGCCAGGCTCACCATGATTATAAGATTCCCTTTTATAATTCAAACTCACCTTTGCTTAAGGGCCCTTATCTAGGAATTGGGGGAAAGACCTCAGAAATCACAAGGCCAGGGTTGTCAGGGAAACACTCTGGGGAGTCACTGCAAGGTCTTGGTTCATGGTGGAGGTTCTGACCCAGCAACTCCTCTGATTTCAGGGCCTGTGGTGGCATTTCTGCCTGGGACTCTGCCTGCTGGGTCACCATGTCAGACTCCAACCACACTGGTAGTTCCTTCCTCCTAGCAGGGCTCCCAGGCCTTGAGGCTGTGCACAGCTGGCTCTCCATCCCTCTGTGTGCCATGTATGTGGCCTCTCTGGAAGGGAACAGCCTGATCCTGTGGGTGGTGAAGTCAGAGCCCACTCTGCACCAGCCCATGTACTACTTCCTGTCAATGCTGGCAGCGACTGACCTGGGCCTGTCTGCCTCCACGCTCCCCTCCACCATGCTCCCCTTCTACATGCTAGGTCTCAGACAGGTGGCGGTGGATATGTGCCTGACCCAGCTCTTCTTCATCCACACTTTCTCCATCACGGAGTCCTCTGTGCTGCTGACCATGGCCTTTGACCGTTTTGGGGCCATAAGCAACCCCCTGCGTTACAGCACCATGTTCGCCAGCTCCCACATTGCCAGCTTGGGCCTGGCCAGTGTGGTGCACAGCATCAGGCTCCACGTCCCGGCCCCCATCATGCTGAAGGAGCTGCCTTACTGCCAGAATCACCTGCTTTCCCCCTCTTACTGCCTACACCCAGATGTCATGAAGCTGGCCTGTGCGGACACCCACATCAACAGTGCCTGTGGTCTCTTTGTGGTGCTCATTGTGCTCTACTATGGGCTGATCTCCAAACAATGCTATCCATTGCTTCCAATGTTGAGCGCCTCAAAGCCCTCAACACTTGTGTCTCCCACGCCTGTGCTGTGTTGCTCTTCTACACGCCTATGATTGGCCTGTCCGTGATCCACAGATTTGGGAAGGGGGTTTCCCCTTCCAGCCGTGTGCTGCTCTCCTATCTTCATTTTCTTACGCCTCCGTTGTCAATCCAGCGGTTTACATCATTAAGACCAAGCAGATCCGGCTGAGGATGCTAAGCCTCTTCTGGCTGGGTGGGGCTGGCATCAGAGACCCTCAGGCTCATTAAATCTTTGGTAGAGAGGGAAAGTCATAGTTGTTGTGTAATGAGCCATTTAATATAAAATACCATTGTGAGGAGAAGAATGTAACAAGGAGACAGCATCGTCTTTTTATGAAGTTCTCACGCATGGGAAAAAAATAACCACATTCTCCTCTACTTATTTTTAATAAAACAAAAATTCACTGAGCACCTACTCTGTAAATACACTATTGTTGACCTTGGAAATACAAATGAAACTTAAGATACAGCCACTGTTTTTGAGGAAAACCTCATGATATCTAAGACTCATGAAAGGGACTACCAATTTAAATAGAAAACGTTTGAAAGAACAACTTAAGAACTTTACAAATGCATAAAAATGCACAAGAGGGCTTTGCCTCAGAGTTTAGGAGAAAGAATTTTTGACAAATAGAGTGATGGGTATATTTGGAATTCAGTTATATTAGAAGCATTCTGGAAAATCCCCACTAAAAATAATCCCCACGAAGAAAGGCATTCATTCTCTCTTGCTAAAGACTGCATCCCTTTTCCTGAAGGTAGCCGTTTCCTATACATTAGGTACTTGGTTAGTATTTGCTGAATAAATGAATGATTGGGGGGGGGCCTACATTTGGGAAACAGGCAAACCAAAAGGAGTCCACAAAAATTGCTTTTGTGCTACCTTTCCTGCTTCTGTTCTTGCTAGGACCTATACCCCAACTTTACACACACTTTATGAAACAGATAATGTAGATCCTCCTTGTAAAGGAGGAGTTAATGATTTCTTTGGAGGCTTCCAGCACAATAGATGACATCGAAGGGGTGACCAGGTGGGTTGTCATGAACGTTTTCCAAGAACACTGACTCACCAAGACGCCTGGCTCCAGGGCATAAATGACTTATGGAGAACACCTAAGCACTCCGGATGCCTGAGAAGACATGTGCACCAAACCACAGCCCTCAATAAAAACCCACACCCGAAGCAAAAAGGAGACTCACTTTCCTTTCCTTTTTGAGCCTCCCAGAAGTTCTGTCTGTATCTGCACTCTCTCTGTCTTCAATAAACTGCTCTCACTTCCTACCAGGTCACATTTGATTTCTATCCTGTGCAAAGCCAATGACCCTTTTGGCTGGTACTGTAGGACCCACTCTCTGAGTCCTCCGACAAAGCCAGCCTGTATCACTTGCAAGGGTGAAATGTTCACAGGCAATGAATGTAATTCCAGATATGTGAGAATCAAACCTATGAGGACTTCTTAATTTTGCTTTTAGGGAATTTTAGGATTTTGCTGTTTTTCTCATCTCAATAGAAATTTCAAGAATGGTAAGGTTATCTAACTCTTAAACTGGCCACAGTTACCAACATATATTTTTTTCAACACATATTTTTAAATACCAAGAATGAAAAAAATTTCAAGCAAAATTATCTTCTCTGTAGGCTTTTTCTAAAAATCTCATCAGTTTTGAACGTAACTATAAATGAAGGATGCTTTGAAGATAAAACATGTGAATTCCATTGCTATAGCCTGTGCACTGAATGCTGTGGCTACTTCTTTGTGCATACTTTGTAAAACCTTCCCTTTTAGCTTTTGCACGGACAATAGATTAAGAGGGAAACTTATATACAGTGGGGGATGGAAGTAGTAAGTGGATGGATGTTACAACACAAAATACAAAACAACAAAATTATAATTTTGGGCAGAAAGAGCTGCACTGGGGTTGTGAAGAGTGAGTGACTGTTTATACACCTTAGAGTTGGAGGAAATGAAGTCAAGAGGATGTTTCTTTTCTTTTTTTAATGTTTATTTATATTTGAAAGAGAGACACAGACAGAGAGAGAGACAGTGCGTGAGTGGGGGAGGGGTAGAGAGAGGGATAACAGAATCTGAAGCAGGCTCCAGGCTCTGAGCTGTCAGCACAGAGTCCAAGGCAGGGCTCTAACTCTCAAGTCCAGCCATGAGATCAGGACCTGATGTGAAGTGGGACACTTAGTTGACTGAGCCACCAGGTGCCCCAAGAGGATGTTTCTTAAAGGGATTTCCATTAAAGAAGACTCACAGATTACTGGAGGCCTAGCTATTGTCAAGCTAAGGTTGTTTTTCTCTCTAGCAGTAGGGAGATTCCGGAGATTAGGCTATTGATAAGATCGCCTTTTTCTTGTAACTTACTAAAATATTTGTAAACTGATGGAGACTTTATCAGTTTAACCATTTGTTTTTGTCATTTCCTTTGTTCTTGGGCAGCCAGGAGTGACTGAGGAATATCACACTTATCCCACCTGGGGGTGGGGAGTGGAATGCAGGGTGTCAGCTTGCCTTATGCTTCCTCACCATAGATCATAGCATATTTTACTGGCACTGTAAATAAAGATGGATGAGAAGATGAAGAGTTCAGGGGCACCTGGGTGGCTCAGTCAGTTAAGCATCGGACTCGATTTTCAACGTTTATTTTTATTTTTGGGACAGAGAGAGACAGAGCATGAACGGGGGAGGGGCAGAGAGAGAGGGAGACACAGAATCGGAAACAGGCTCCAGGCTCTGAGCCATCAGCCCAGAGCCCGACGCGGGGCTCGAATTCACGGACCGCGAGATCGTGACCTGGCTGAAGTCGGACGCTTAACCAACTGCGCCACCCAGGCGCCCCCGGACTCGATTTTGATTCAGGTCATGATCTCATGGTTTATGAGTTCTAGCCCCACATTGCTCTGTATTGAGTGCAGCCTGCTTGAGATTCTCTCCCTCCCTGTCTCTCTGCCCCTCCCATGTATTCTGTCTCACCCTCTCCCCACAAAGTAAATAGCGCACTCCCCCCCACACACAGAGTGAATAAATTAAAAAAAAAAAAGATGTAGAGTTCTATTCTGCATTGTTTAATGTGAGTTTTCTGCAGGTAATTAAACAATTATGTACAGAAAATAGCTAAATATATAGCTCTGAATATAGAGCTCAGGAAAGTGTCAGAACTTCAAATATGTATGTGTTAATAATTAGTATACAGGTGATAGCTAAAACAATGACAAGGACTTTATTGCCCAAGGATTTCAAGGGAAGGAAGAATAAGCAGTGGCCAGAGAATAAACACTGAAGAAATCAAGATTAAGTCAATGAGAAAGTATTTAGCTTTTAATGGACTCCAAGAAGGATAAGGGAGTGAAGAGATTGCTCCTTCACAAGGCTCATAGCAGTTTAAATAGGTAAGCTCAGTTCAACTACTTCAAATGCAAAAGTTGTAGCAGTCATGCTAATGCGGGTGTATGTTCCTATCAGCACACCACCCTGAATTACAGAATCCTGTCCATAGAATGGTCCCTTGCTGCCGTAAGGGCCTCATTGTTGGTCCAATAGCTAAGTGTCTGCTTAGCCATGCAGAAAAAGTCTCAGAAACTAATTTTCTACAGTCAAATAGCTGGATAATGGGGAGACCATTGGAACAATATTCATGGCTCAAATAGTTGATTATAACTGGAAATCACCCAATAGCAAAGCACACTTCCATGTCATGGACTCTGATCTGGGGTGATTAGTCATTATTGAAACTGAAAATGGGAGGCAGAGAAGTGAGATTCATGTGAGGAACAGAAGGATCTGTTTGGTAGATAGATAGATAGATAGATGATAGATAGACAGATATAAGAAAACACAATGTAATAATAGTCATTCTGTAATTGAAGTCAGTGTATGGAAATAAAAATTCCCTTCCCAAATCTCTATAACAAGAACAGTAGACCTACATGGTGCAGATATTTAGATTTCCCTCAAAGGTATATTGCAAAAAGTTTTCAGATAATTCCCTCCAGGTAGATTAAGAATTAGCATATATTCTCTTTGTCTCTGAATACATTAAAAAAGTACCAAAAGGAGCCCAAGGCACACTGATAAAAGCTACCTAAACTCACCAAGTGAGGAAATTGCTGAGACTTTTTGAGTTTTCCTTCAGGAAGGTGTGCCATGAGCCACCCTTTGTAAGAAAGCAGATAGAGAATGAGAGCAGAAAGGAGCTCTACAGAAGTACCAGACAAGAGGATAATACTTAGCTCTCTTTAGTCTGAGACAAACTGGCTATCTTCCCCCAAAAAATAACAGTTGCTTTGCAAAACTTTTATACTTCTCCTTTCCTCCACTTTCATATGGGCACAGGACAAGTGTGAAATTTCATATGGTAAGAGCCATGAAGCATTCTTAGGCATAAAATATTAGAAAGCTGAGGATAATAACTAAACTCAGAAAAGCAAGTATGTAAGGTGACTGAAGACATATTTGTTTGTTGGAAATTTTTTAAAAAATTATTTAAAAAGCAATTATTTTAAAACTCAATTAAGCATATTTAGTTGACTAATGACCCAAATTGTGCTTAAATGGACAGAGAAAACATTCAACATAAATATATATTTTTTAATTTTAATTAGATGGAACAGAAGGGTTAGAGAAGATATATTAAGAACATGGCCATTGCTCCATTCTCTGTGCTTGGAATATAAAAAATTAGGAATAAATTTTGAGGTGACAAATTAAATAATGAGTGGTATATTTCTGAATTGCCTGTCACATAAATTGCATGACAAAATTCTGACAACTAATCAATTATTGAGCAATTAAATAAATGGCAAAAATATACTAAGTAATTTATAAATATTTCTTATATTTTTCAAATAATGAAAATCTAATACTTTTTATTCTTAGGTGAAAACTGAAGCTTAGAGATATTTAGTAACTGATCACATTGTTAGAAAGTGGCACAACTGGGATTTGTAATGAGGTCAGTTTGAAACTGAATTTGATACTCTTAAAAATTATACTGCCCAATCCTTTCAAACTCTTCAAACACTGAAGAGGAGGGCACACTTTATTACTTATTCTATGAAACGGCATTACCCTCCTACCAAAGCCAGACAAAGACATTACAAGAAAAGGATAATATAGACCAATATACAGGCATACCTATTTTTATTGTACTTCTCTTGATTGTATTTCGCAGGTAATGTGTGTTTTACAAACTGAAGGTTTGTAGCAGCTAGAAGCTGAGCTGTGTTTATCGTAGCTATAGGGAAGCTGTTGTCCCCATTCTTCATACCCCTTGTGACGTTAATTTTTCCAATGTATTCCTCCTCAGAGAAAATCTGTATTTTACGGATCTTTTAGCTGTGATCAATTGTTATTTTATTGGACCACGGTTGGGTTGCTGATAAGGGACCTTAGATGGAGAAGGCAAGCATACAATAATCTTCTAACTACATCTTAGTGCTTCTGAGATTTTACTGGGTCTGTTTCTCAGAGAGGTGACCTCCACAAGGATTTCCACAGTGGTCTTCCTCCTCCTCTACCACCACCAGGCTCCTTTTTTTTCCCTCTCTGGCTTAGAATGCACAATCTTTGAATGGTGGTCCCTGTTGTCCTTAGATGAGACAGGAATTCTGAGGCAGCTGGACCAAAGAGTATTCCTTTCCCTCAATTGGGATAAGGTTGAAGCAGTCTTTTTCCTCAAAATCATTGGTCTATGTTATACAGAGTCCTCTAGGTATATTTCACAATTGTTATCCTTTCTGAGGGGCTCAGAAAATGGAGAAATGTTTACTAAGGATTCAGTGAAAAATAAAGGTGAAATTTGGGGAAGAAATAAATAAGCCTTATATAAACATTTTTATTGATTCAGATAGATATGGAAACTCAAAATTATTTGGTATACTGATACACCCTTTCTCCTTGACTGTTTACCTCGTTCCATCTCCTTCAGAGTAGGTATTGAATTTTCAGTCGACCCAGTGAATCTCTCTCCCTGACAAAGATCTGGAAAATTCTGCCATTTACCCAGTCCTCTCAATCCCAGGGAGCCACTAGCCTGCAGTGACCAGGTGGAATCTTCCACTTGCATCAGCCACCAAGAGGGAAGAGTGCCTCCCAGGAGCCTGGGTCCACCCGGCCCACACAATCCTCTCATTCCTTCCTCATAAACCGGAGCCTTCTGACTCCTTGTGCCACAAGCACTGGCCACAGGACAGCATGCAGAGGCTTCCTCGGGACAGCAGAACAGGAGCAGCCTTATGCTGTCAATGGCTTTGCCACTGTCACTTGCTGTGTGTCCTGCCAGCAGCTCAGAGGGACTAAAAGAAAATGAAGGGCATGATCTGATTTGCCCACAACGGTCAGGACATTGATTTGCTCCCATAACCTGAGACCTAATACCAAGGAGCTTCCCTGTGAGACCGTCCTGTACTGTAGAGGACCTGTGCTACAGTGTGAGGACCTGTGTTAGACTCAACTGCTCCCACACAGCAGACACTTTGACAAAACTGTCAGTAAATATTGATCTCATCTTGAACATTACCTTCAAATAATCATGCCTGCTTCTTCTGCTTCCATTATCAATACCTCAATATTCATTCTCACGGGGTTCCCTGGCCTGGACCACTACTATCCCTGGTTTTCCATTCCCTTCTCCTCCATCTATGCCATGGTTTTCCTGGGAAACTGCATGGTGCTGCATGTGATCCGGACAGAACCCAGTCTGCACCAGCCCATGTTCTACTTTCTGGCCATGCTGGCTCTCACTGACCTGTGCATGGGGCTGTCCACAGTGCACACGGTGCTGGGGGTCCTGTGGGGGCTCAACCAAGAAGTTAGTCAAGATGCTTGCATTGCCCAAACTTACTTTATCCATGGTCTGTCCTCCATAGAGTCTGGGGTCCTTCTTGCCATGGCCTTTGATCGCTTCACTGCAATCTGCAATCCTCTGAGATACACAACCCTCCTGACTAACAGTAGAGTCATTCATTTCATGGTGGCCATTTTGATGAGGGCAGCTTTGTCCATTCTCCCTGTCATCATTCGCCTGAAGTTCTTCCGTTACTGCCGCCCTCACATCCTCTCCCACTCTTTCTGCCTGCACCAGGACCTGCTCCGGCTCGCCTGCTCTGACATCCGCTTCAACAGCCTCTATGCCCTGGCTCTGGTGATCTGTACCTTGTTGTTAGACGCTGTGCTTATTCTCATCTCCTACGTTTTCATCTTGCACACAGTGCTGGCAATTGCATCCCACAAGGAGAGGCTCAAGTCCTTGCAGACCTGTGTGTCCCACATCTGTGCTGTCCTGGTCTTTTACATCCCCATCATTGGCCTCACCATGGTGCACCGCTTTGGAAAGCATCTCTCCCCTTCGGTTCATGTCCTCATGGGCAACATCTATATTCTCTTTCCACCCCTGATGAATCCAATCATCTACAGTGTAAAGACCCAGCAGATCCGAAGCAGGATGAAGAAGTGGTGTTCCCTGAAAATGTAGTAAAACCCTTGGGTTTGATCAGCAAGAATATTTTAAGGTCAGAAGAGTAATGCTACTTCCCATGTGTGCAACAACTTACAAGTTGAATAATAATGCCATAACTTCATGGTCTTTTATGATACCTGATTATTAAAGAACTCAAGAGGCTTTCTAATGCATTAGGCACATGTCCACCCATTTAGACACGTGTCTACCTAAAATTTTGGAATCATGACTATTGTTTAGTTTATTCTGTCAATTGGTCATTATATCAAAATACAGGACACAATGAAATTGGACTTTTTTCATTCCTAGAGGTGACCTGAGGAACATCTAAAACTATGATGCTGAGCCTTCCCCCACTTTTATTATTTTTTCCCATTAGTGACTTACTGCAAGCCCATTAAAGATGTTGGAATTAAAAGATATATAATCCCTCTATTCCAAATGTTTATTTATTAGAGTCTGTCCATGCCATGAAGACATGACCTTAGTGCATATATAAACTTTTCATTTTACATTGTTTTGTACCATTCTATCATTAGCATTTCTTCGTGGCATTTTAAATTCTTTATAAATCTGTAAGAGAACAGTTTAGAAACTATAGCAAAAGCACAACTAAGAACAGATGGTGCCTGTGAGAACTGAAATATGATAAGGGGTATGAGAATATTTAGGATCTATGAGCATACCTAATAATTGTTTATGGCTTGGTGACCAGAGTGGTTTCATAGTTGATGCTCAAGTTTCTGGTTTGTGAAGTCAAGTCAATGGTGTGTTGTTCAATGAGATGGTGACAAAGAAAGAATATTATTTATGTGATAAGATGGTGGAAGCTATGTTGAACACACTGCATTTGAGATATCTCTGGAACTTTGATAAATATCCATTGAAAATACTGAGTTTAGTAAGTACTCCCAAATGTCACATACACAGTGCTAGACATGACACTGCTCAGGTACAGGAAAACATTGGGGAGCAAAATGAGTACTTTGCCTTCAGTGTAACAGGTTACACAGACAAAAATTATTAAGCAAACTTTGACATTAACATCCTGAGAATTGCTATTCAGAAATGAAGAGTGCACAGGCAGCCTGACAGGGGATGGTAATCTAATACAAGGACTTGAGTAATGACTCCCCTGAGGAAGTAATATGTAATTGAGGCTTGAAGATTGATGATAAATAACCTGAGGAATATAAGAAAAAGAATTTTCAGGCAAAACAAAGAGAAAAACAAAATTGTGAATACACTGGACTGTACGAAAAACAGGTGAATAAATGACTAAGAGATTCAGCTGTAAAAACTGAATAGCAGACAGATACGAGGTTAGAAAAGATGAGATTGTAATTTAGTTTTAATCCTTAGGGCAACATGTGACTACAAATGTATTGTAATTAGAATGGTGAAATCATCAATCATTTATGTTAAGAACATCAGTCCTGTACCGAATAATGAGAAGGCCCAAACTTGACAGCAGAAGACAAGATAAAAGAGTCTCAATAAAAGGATAGAGTAGTGACTGAGCAAGGGTCAGTTCCAGGAGTTGCAAGAACTGAGTGTATATAAAATGTGTTTAATGGGTGGGGTCATAAGGTTGGTGATTGTCAGGGATAAGAGAAATGGAAGTGGCAATCATGTTGAGGTTTTTGGAATGAGAAACTACAGAGATCCTATAGCAATGTCCTGTTATAAGGAAGGTGTGGGTGAATGGCATTTGTGTTAGAAATATTCTTTTTTACGTATGTGATCTGCCCAAGGTACATTTAAGGAGAGATATCCAGCCTGGGGTTTGATATAGGTATCAGGTATCAGATGAGAAGAGTAGAGCTGGATACTGAATTTGCAAATCAAGGTCATAAACATGGTGTTTGAGATTATGAGAGCAGACAACTTGAGTAAGTAAAGGAAATAATATAAGTATGCTAAATAAAAACCCTGAACATTAAAACAGGGTGCAGTTGAATCCCCAAAAATAGCCTGAAAAGGAAGCAATAAAATGATTAAGGAAGTATGATGTCAATGAATCCAAATGGAAAAGTGTTTTGTTTTTTGTTAAGTTTATTTATTTGTTTTTGAGAGGGATATAGAGAATCCCAAGCAGGTTCCACGATGATTTAACCTTCTAGAACTGGAATGTTCTTGCCCTAAGTTTATTCACCTGATTTCTTCCTCTAAGCTAGCCACTTTGCCAGGTCAATCTATAACTCTGGTCAGTGTTCAAAGGGTTGTAGAACATTATCATATCTCCAAAAATCCCTTTGAA
>NW_024412411.1:219510-262207 GCF_014898765.1 Herpailurus yagouaroundi
AGAGAGAGACAGAGCATGAACGGGGGAGGGGCAGAGAGAGAGGGAGACACAGAATCGGAAACAGGCTCCAGGCTCTGAGCCATCAGCCCAGAGCCTGATGCGGGGCTCGAACTCACGGACCGCGAGATCGTGACCTGGCTGAAGTCGGACGCTTAACCGACTGCGCCACCCAGGCGCCCCGGAGCCTTTTCTTTTCTATGCTTACTCAAATTTTTAGCATTTTTCATCAAAATGAATAAAAACAGACACCAAAATGGTCAAATTATCTTCAGTTTACTGTTCTGGATTCCAATTTAAACACTGCTGCTGGATAATTGTTTTTAATTCTATGCTTTAACTTTTCAAGCTCCTCATAAGTTAACACCAGGGGAACCTAATCGCGTGCAGGGAATTTTTTTTTAAATGTCAGAATTACTTTCTGAAATTGCTACAGTCAATATCTCCATTTTGCCACTAAGGAAACTGAGGCAGAGAAGCGCCATAACCTGAGGGGCAACACAGATTGTAAGTGGCTGTTTTAGGATTCAAAACTGAGCAGTATGACTTGAGAGTAGTTGTCTTAAACGGTACCATTTATTGCCTGTCTTAGAATTTTCCATATGCAAGGATATTCCATCTGCACCAAGACAGTGTGACGTATAGGACAATAAAATACATTTAGACAATCAGAAATATGAGCAAACAGTTGACATGGTACTTTCAAAGGAGAAGGTACAAAATCACATGTCAGCCAACAAAAAGTGGTCATGTAGTTCCTGACACCTGACAACCCACTTGTTTGGAAAAAAGAAATAAAACAACCAAGGGAAAAACTCTCATGATCCTGAATAACTTCACATTGAGAGAGGTACTCTAGCTGCAGAAGAACTTGATAAAATATGCTACTAGGGTCTAATGACAAAACTATTTTGGACATTATTAGGAATAATATAGATCTTAGAGAAACCATAATCTTTATATTATATACCCACAGTGACTTATCCTACCTGATATTCCATACAAATGTGAATCATTGAACTTCCAAAAAGGAAAATGAAGGGGCAATATTGCAATCAAGAGTAACTAGAAAGATGAATTATAAGGAAATGCCAGAAAAGAGTATTTATCTATTTTATAATACAGATTGGGAGTATATAGGATTAGAATATGCAAGGTCATCAAAGAATGGGAGAGGGAGCTATAAATACCTTTTTTTAAAATCTTTTTTTAAACGTTTATTAATTACTGAGAGACAGAGAGAGACATAGCATGAGCATGGGAGGGGCAGAGAGAGGGGTAGACACAGAATCTGAAGCAAGCTCCAGGCTCTGAGCTGTCAGCACAGAGCCCGACATGGGGCTCGAACTTACAAATTGCGAGATCATGACCTGAGCTGAAGTTGGACGCTTAACCAACTGAGCCACCCAGGCGCCCCTATAGATATATTCAAAGTATCAACCAAGTCAACTTGAACCACACTGAGGGAAGAGAAAAAGAAAAAATGGTAGGACAATTCTGAATACCATTAAGATTTTTGGAGGAGTGTATGTGGGAAGAAATGTTATTTAGAAATTTTAGAAAGATTTTAGCTAGAGTAAAATAAGAATATGTCACAAAAAGATTTCAGGAAGGCCTCTGGAAAGCATATCGTGACAGTTTCCTCATTTATGTGTTGAAAAAATATTTTGCTAGAACCATCCCAACTTCCAAGATTACATATTTAAAATGCTTTCAGACTTGCAGTTCAGGGGATACAAACAATCCCGTTAACTCATATATACAAATTTACAGCTTCTTACTGAAAGTAAGAGATAATGAGTCAATAAAAAAACACCTCTGACAAAGGCAATAAGACTGAACGATTGGGTAGTCTCCTGGGAGCAAACATAGCATATAGGAACAAATAATAGTGGAGATATTGCACTGTCATGCAAATTTATTAAGAATAAGTAATCTAAGTCAACCATCTCCTTGGCAAATTATCTGAGGAAAACAAAATCTAGTCAATTTAAACTAATACTTTGAATATTAAAAATGGAAGATGTAGGAATTCAGAATTCTAGAAAGAAGTTCATTCTTTTTCTTTTTCTTCCTTTTTTTTTTTTCCATAAGCCAAAGAAACTTCTTAAGGGAAGAGTTGGGAGTTGCTTGCTTCAGAATTTGTGAGAAGCAAAAGCCTGGAGGAATCGATCTCTGAGCCTCTTGGTTCTTACACCATAGAGATCATTGGGTTCACCATGGGTGGAACAAGGAGGTAGATGTTAGCCACAATGATGTGAATATGAGGAGCCATATGGTGACCAAATCTGTGAGTGAGGAAGGAGAAAAAGGCTAGAGCGTAGGCCACTAAGATCACACACACATGGGATCCACAAGTGCTCAAGGTCTTGAGCCGAGCAGCCTTGGATGGAAGACCAAAGACAGTGTAAAGGATGATAACATAGGAACATAGGATTAATATGAAATCTAAACCTCCTGTGAGGAAAGCAGCAGTCAGGTTGTAGATTCTGCACATCCTTGTCTCCGCACAAGCTAGCTAATTCAAAGTCATAAATTCACAGTAAGTGTGAGGGATGATAGTAGTTCTGCAGTAAGGAAGCCAGTGAAGCATGAAGGGTTGAGGACTGAAGAGCAATCTTGGTTCTGAAGCATATTGGACCTTTAAAATTAAGAGAAAATTATAACCACAATGAAGTTCACAATCAGAAACATCAGTGCTTCCACTGAGAATATTAAGGAATCTTCTTTTGTTTGTACGTAGGTGAAGCTGGAGTAGTTGTTTGAGACCTAAGCTTTTTTCTATGACTGTCTCCTTGTTTTATCAAACACAAGGATGAAATCATCATGGTACACTGTTAATTGATAAAAGAAATGTTCTATGTATTCTGCATAATGTGGTTGCCTAAAACATATCCTTTGTATACATCTCCACATAGTGAAAAGTCTGAAACATTACAAACCAATCTGTTAGAGATTGGGAGTTATACATCCAGGAAGATACAAACAAAATATCACTTCTTTAGAACAACCCTTGTTTTGAAAGAAGTTGTATAACAAACAAGATTATTTTCCTTTTTGAAAATAAATGTAATGCATCAGTGGTTTCTCACTAATTCTAAGATGTTTTATTTTCATTTTATTTCACTTCAAACTACTTCCTAAGTTTTTTTTTTTTAATTTCTTGAGTCACAGGGTACTTAGAAGAATATTATTATTTTTCAAATATGGGAAGGTGGCTTCAAAGGTAATTACTATTACTTTGGAATTATCACTGCAGAACACTAATTTTAATAGTTTCATCCCAATGTGGCATTCACTTGTCCAGAAATGTTTCTAAAATGTATTTAAATGGCAATTAAACTGTAGAATAAAAAGGACAGGAGATTGTTTCTTAACTTTCACTTGATTGTCCACTATGCTACATATAACTAGCATATATTAATAAATAATATTAATTTTATGTATTCTAGATTCTTTTTCCAAGGAATGAGAGCTAGAAGAGTGACATTAAAACTTTCTGTGCCAGGTCTAATATGACCAAAAGGGTGATCAAGCAAAAAAGTCCATCTTTGATAGGAAATACATAGAAATTTCATGGCTTCTCAGAGCTCTGTTCCTCAACACTTGCTTTGAGTGTAGCTCAGAGAATTAATAGAATTAATACTCCTGAAGCCTGGAGGATGGCAGAGAGAGAGGGGTGGGGGGACAATAAATATATCACTCAATTTTGGAGTTAGCAGCTACTGAGAATAGGCTGATCTTTCTCTCTGACAATGAATAAGACAACAGACAAAAAAGGAAATCTCAAATTACTTGGTAATGAAATTGGAAATTGGCTAAATATATACAGTTCAATATGTATTTTGAATATTAGTTTTACTTCAGCAAATACAATAGTTTAGAAAGGAGACAGAAGTATGTAAAGGGTAAGTAAAGCACACCCATCATTGTACAATTAAATTTGCTTTCCAGAGCAGCTCTTCAATGAAAGAGTAAATCAAGTTCAAAATACAGTCCTATGAAATTGTAAAATATAAGAACATTGTCATCTGGATGGCCAATTCCGATTTTTAGTTTGTAGTAAAACCATAGACTTCTTTGGTTTTATTATATAAATGATAAAAAAGAGAAATAAATAAAGAAGTATTAAATTGAGAATTTCAAAATAACACCAACAATAATCTCTAGAAAAATAGGAATAAGAAAATAAGGAAAGTTTTTAAAAAGTGGAATCTGACAGGACAGTTAAAAAAAAATAGCATACTATTTAAAACAGTGCAAAATCTGATAAGATTCTATCAAAATTAAGAAAAACTAAATGGATAATTAAGCAAATTTACAAATGCAAAGTAGCAATTAAAATATTTACCATGAAATTACACATAACATTTCACATTAGAGAATTATTTGGCCCACTAGCTCTGCTGCCAGGAGGTTATTCTTTTGTGTAGATTATCTTTCCATACTCATCAACCCTTGGTCTCACCATTTTTTGGTCTTCTTTTTCTTCTGGAGACTTAGTGATGAGGGTCTGAATGAGCAATTCAGATGCCCTTAGAGTTTTTTGTAGTAAGGTGTAAGAACATGAAGTAGTCAGGCAGCCTGGATTCTATTTGGGACATTGTCATCTAGTCCATTTCCCCAGAAGCCACATGGTACAATACTTGCTTGGAATAGTTTTCTCTGTGTCACTGTGGCACTATAGGAACTGACTTTTTTTCAATAGATCACAAAGTCCCTGCTTCTCACTTCAACAATAATTATGTACTGCAGATATGACATATGAAGGTAGCCTTCCTGAGGGTACAGAATTGGATAAAGAGAGTAAACTGATACAACCCCTCTCTTTCCAGGTGTTTCTGTATCACAGCCTAGAATTCTTCACTATCATATCTTTGATTAAAAAAATGTTAAATAACTTGGGTTATCCTTGATTTTGTTGTACATAACAATGTTGATGTCTATGCTTTGCCCTAGGATTTGACTAAATAGGAGGTCAAGGGGCTGCTACTTTTATGTCTTTTGTTTTCACTGCCATTATTTATCCTCAGAAAACCTCAGCTGGGTTGTCTGCCTTTCCTAGAGACAAGATCAGATGGGAATAGTGTAAAGCTGCTGGAGAAAAGGAGAATTCTAAAGAGAGGTAAGGTGTTGTGGCACTCGGGACCTGCATTGATAGAATTAAGGAGAAAGATACAAAACAAACAAACAAAGAAACAAAACAAAAAACCCCACAATTTTATGGCATCTTGTCAATTTTATGAGGAATTTCCTTCATAGAAGATACTAATCAGCATCCCATTATTTCCTCCCTCCTATTGCCTTAGAGAACATTTGAATCTTCAATGCTATTTTGTTCTCTGACCCTGCTGACATTGATGAAGTGTTCGGTGTCTCATGTTCCATACTTTTAGTGATGAAGTGAGACACTGAAGTGGTTGTGTTATCCTTGATCTTACTTGTCCTGTATCATCAGAAGCTGCTGACCTGACTTTATTATAATCTACTTCCTTTTCAGCTAACCACAACTATATTAATAGTTCTGGAACTGCCTCAGGGAAGCCAAGAAAGTGGCCCAGCTGTGCATGCATTCCCTGTGGAACCCAACTATGCTGGAGAAGAGACTCTTGAACAGAAGATAGCACCAAATCCTCAGAGTTATTCTCCCACTATTTTTATTAATGGCCCATGAAAAGGGAAAGAAAACATGATTTCTTTAGTAGAATTTGTCTCACGATAAAACTATTTTCAGTGGGGGTGTATTTGTTGGTCAAAAATACTTTACAGATCGGTTTCTCACACTAAATTGTTTCAAATTTGTAATCACATTGGCTTTACATAATAATTTTTTACATGGTTGCACATACATAGTTCCTGATTTCCAGTGAGAAAATATTATGCAGTAAAGACTGCTTTTAATGCTACAGTTTTTGGAATTACAATATTAAGGGTCACAAAACAGTTCATTAATTTCATGTTTTATACTTCATTTAGCCATTTTCCAGTTCTTAGATATATGTCTTATTTTTATTGTTATACTGATTAGGAAAAGATATGAAGAAGATCAATTCTTTATGAAAATATGATAGGAATGTATCAGAAATATAGAAAAAAGAAAGACAAAACTACACATATCTATTGCTCTGAACACTACCCTGCAAAGAAGTTTTAAGATCTCTTTTTCCACCACCATGCACATGGAATTTTTTCACATTCCTGCATTTACTCATTAAATCAGCTCTTTCATTCATTAAATCAACTATTTTTAGCACTAGGTAATAGGGGAATATTCTAAATGGCAGTGTAATAAACAAAGCAGACAAAGCCCGTGATGTGAAAAACATCTGTTGAAGGGGAAGAAATCAACAATAAAAAAATTCAAAATAATATTTTGAATATTTATAATAGGGGAATATTATAAATGGCAGTGTAATAAACAAAGCAGACAAAGCCCTTGATGTGAAAAACATCTGTTGAAAGGGAAGAAATCAACAATAAAAAAATTCAAAATAATATTTCAGGGGGTGCCTGTGTGGCTTAATCACTTATCTGCCAACTCTGGATTTCAACTCAGGTCATGATCTGACAGTTGTGAGATCGAGCCCTGCATCCAGCTCTGCACTGACAGGGGGTAGTCTGCTTGGCATTTTCTCTCTCCCTTTCTCTCTGCCCCTCCCCAGCTTATGTATACACACACACACACACACACACACACACACACACATATGCACACTCTTTCACTCTCTCTCAAAATAAACTTAAAAATGAAATTTGAGATCAATTAAAGGTAGAATAAATAAAGCTGTCTGTTGAAATGAATGTAGAAGGTAGGAAAAAGGGAATCAGTGGAGATACTTCATATTATCTACCTCCTTACATATCTTCCCATTTTCTCCTGATCTGTAGGGCCCCTATTTCTTGTTCTGCCTTTACCTTCTACATATTTATAGTCTTTCCTTCTATGACCACATTTATTCCTATGACCACAAATAATATGTGCTGATAATTTCCAAGTGCATATCACCATCCCTGCCCTATATTTCTTTACTCATACAACTTGACAACTCCATATAGTATATAATATGAATTTCAACTTAATACTTCTAAATCAGAATTCTTGAACTCCAATCTCCACAATCTTGTTCTTCCTCTAGTCTTCCCTTTCTCAGGAAGCTGTATAAAAATATGCCTAAATGCACAAGAGAAGAATGTAGGATTCAGGCATGTTTGTAAATAATCTAGGGGAGGTTTTTTTGATAGATAAACCACACATAATATTTATTGAAACATAATGAAATGATATAGAAAAATTCTGGAAGATGTAGTTCAAGGAAGATGAAACACATAGTTGTTTTATTATCAATGTTGTGTTCATATTTTTGAAGGAGGTCATCAAGAGAACTTAAGGGCTGGTTAACCCACAAGCTAGACCCAGGCAATTTCTGGCTTCTCACCCACTCCACTGTCTTTGGAATATACATTCTGCCCACCATTTCTGACTAGGACCTGTTCCAAGGACACAGCCTTGAGAGAGTAACATGTTGCTGAGACCGCCTGGAGGCTATACATGACCAAATTCCATGAGGGCCTCTATATGAACTTTTAAGATTCTGGTGGGCTGGTGTAGGGAGTTACTCATCTTGTGGCCACCCAAGATAAGCCTCATAAGCAAGTTCCCTTGCTTATTAAACCTGCCACTTATCTGTCTAGAGTGGTCTGCCTCTTTCTTTTTTCCTGCCCTCAATGTATGGGGCCAGTTTGTGACACACAAGTTGATGGCCAGCCAGAAGATGGAGAAAATGGGTCCCAGATCATGTATCCTTGGGAACAAATAAACTATGGTAATATTGATCCCAAAAGCTTCTTATTTCTGATATATTGTGGATTTCACTTGAGTATTTTCCTGTCAGACTGCCCTCCATCCTTTAAAATGCAGGTGGAGGAATATCTGTTTTGATAGTTACTGTCTCACTAAAATCGCTTTGGAAGGCAATTTGGCTGCTCTTACAAAAGTAAATATAATCTTACCATACGCGCCAGTGATGACACTCCTTTGTATTGGCCTAGATGAGGTGAAAACTTATTTTACACACAAAAACTGGTACCAACATATTTATAGAAGCTTTACTTATAATGACCAAAACTTGAAGGCAACCAAGATGTCCTTCAATAGGTTAATGCATAAACTGTAGCACTTCCATACAATGGAATATTATTCACCAGTAAAAATAAATGAGTTATTAAGCCACGAAAAGGCACAGAGGAAATTAAATGCTTATTGCTAAGGGAAAGAACCCAATCTGAAAGGGCACCAATACTGCATGTTTCCAACTATATGACAGTGTGAAAAAAATAAAACTATAGAGACAGATCATTGGCTGTCAAAGGGCTTGGAAGGAAGGATGGGTAAACATGTAGAATACAAGGGATTTGTAGAGCAGTGAAACTGTGGTGTACGATGCCGTAACAGGGGATACATGTCATCATTTGACAAACGGTCAAAACCATAAAATGTACACCTTAAGGAGTGAGGTCTCATGTAACTATTGTTTTTAACTAACAAAAATGTGGCAATATTGGCTTATAAGTTTTAACTGTTGGATCACACCTATGTGATGTGTTAATAACAGGAGAAACCAGGTGGGTTGTAGTGAAAAGATTATGTGTGGACTCTGTACTTTCTGATTATTTTTCTATAAACTTAAAACTGCTTTATAAGTAATATATATATATATATATAATATGTAATTATATATATATTTAAATCTTCAATGTTTAAAATATTTCAATTATTTTGAATATTCCAAACATTCAAATATTCTGATGTGCTTTTCCTTTGGAACAACCTCAAAATATCTCACTAAAGGAGACTGAGCCATGTAGGGACATGTATTAAAATAGCCTCAATAGTTGGTCTTTATCAAAAAAGATATCCTTATTCCAGAAAAGTCAGGCAATAGTATCCCTCAAGGACTACATACTGAACTAACAAAAAAAGTGCAGAGATGTTGCTCAGGTACTTGGTTTGAGATGGAAAATTACACAATGCATTTCAAAATTGGGAAATATAACTTCACAAGTGTGAAAGGTTGGTTTAATCAGCTACTCCATATACAAACTATGGGTCCCAGGTGCAAAAACAATCACGCATCAGGTAAAATACCCAAAAGACTTCTTGGCCCCGAGGTGATTTCAATTGTTGTTATGGATATCTATGTAAAATGCAGGTGGTATATATATGTATACACATGTTCTCTGAATCTCTATAAGCTAGACATGACGTTTTTAGTTAAGACTTAAGAATACCACTGTGGACAGTGCTAAGAGGAAATTCAAGATCTGCATTTTTATGTTCCCAATGATTTAGAAAACTCATGCATCTAAAAGGTAAGTTAGCATAGTTTAGTGGTTAATACTGTGGGTGCTGCAATTAGATCCCTGATTTTGAAACAGGATTTACATACTCCTTAGTGATGTGACCTTGGGAAAGTCCTTGAGTACCTGAGTTCCCTTCTGTGTAAAATTAGGTACTAACAATAGTTATTCATATAGTAGTTGTTACCATTAAAATGGATAATCTATGTAAAGTGATTAGAATGAGTTTTAAGAAAATGCTTAGCACATGGTAAGCATTAATACATCTATATAATTATTATTTTTACCATTACTGCCATAATGCCCATCCCTGTGCTGAAATGTGATATGTCTTCTATTTAAATATGCTGACATTTTCTGTGTGACTGCTACATGGCAAAGCCAGGCACTGCTGGGAAACAACCAGATAAAAGAAGCAAAGCCTCAATCTTACCAGGCTAATTAAAGTTGTTATACCTCCAAAACAACCATTCAAAAACTCTCTCTTGGACTTGCATTAAAAACCATTTCATCTCTTCTATGTGTTTGCCTTTTGATGAAAAATTTTGTCTTTTCTTCATCATCTCAATAGAGAAAGAGAGAGAGAGAGGAAGAGAGAGAGAGAGTGAAGACAGTGTGAAGGACAATAGAATAAATATGTATTAATTCATGTGATAATGTGTCCTACTTCTTTGTTAAGGGTTGGGATAATCTGAAAAGGGTTTCAATTAACAAATAAAGGGATGACAGACATCTTGCACTACAGTGTACTTTTCCATCCTCGTGGTGGTGTAACGTGAAAAGTGGATCCTTTGCAGATTCTAGATTTTGGTGGTTCTTTTTAGTGAAAACAGCATTTATTATCCATCTTTTTGAAACCTCTCATGATTTGCAGTCAAAAAGTGTTTATAAACAAACTTGGTGCCTTTACCAAAAGTATTGCATTTGATTACAAACTTGACTAATTGAATTTGTGTTTTATAAGCCCTGGGAAAAGATATTTGAGGTGTTTTGTTTTTTTTTTTTTTTTTTACCAAAGCTATTTTTATTCAAAAATTTTTTGATATGTGAAAAGTAAGAACTGCTGCTACTTTAAAAAGTTGCTAAAATGTGGGGGCGCCTGAGTCAGTTGAACATCTGACTTCGGCTCAGGTCATGATCTCCTGGTTTGTGGATTCAACCCGTGTGTCAGGCTCTCTGCTGACAGCTCAGAGCCTGGAGCCTGCCTCGGATTCTGTGCTTCCCTCTCTCTCTCTCTGCCCCTCCCCCATTCTCGCTTGCTCTCTCTCTCTCTCTCTCTCTCTCTCTCTCAAAAACAAGTAAACATTAAATTTTTTTTAAAGTTGCTAAAATGTGATCTTATTCTTTTGTTTGTGAATGTGAACATTTTAGTCACTCTGCGGTTGGGTCTTTCAATAATAGGAATTGAATAATCATGGGCCTTGACATCTTCAGTGACTGTCTTGTTCTGAATGAGAACATTCTGTACTCTGGAGTTTCATTTGTCTTCGTCTTCCTTGACTCCATTTCATGATCCTTGAATGTTTGTGCTTGTTAGGGTCTGAATAACACTACAACTTTAGCAAAGCAGTTTAAATTTCATGGTAATTAAACTATTGTCTTCAAGAGTTGAAATGAGAGACAGAATAAAACATTTTCTTTACTGTAGAAAAAGTAAGCCAAGGAAACATCACTCACACCATCAGGATGGAAAATAAGAATTGAAATCTTCATGCTGACTCATTATGTATTAGTTGACCATCCAACCCACGTCCTCCCGTTAACTTTGTCAAACAATGGAATATTAACTCTCTCCAGTCTCCTATTCAGTGTTACATAGAAAAAATAAATACAAATTACTTTTTGGTATTTAATATATTATTATCAAGTTAGAAAGGCAAAAACTATATATATATAGCACAGTTGAAAGTTCAAAAGACATATACCTAAATCATGTGTTTGTAACAATTAAGTTTACAAAAATAAAGGTTTACCACTTATTGTTCTGATTCATATTTTTTTTTTCAGAGAGAACAAGATGCCCCATAAAAGGGAAGTGGTTTGCCCATAATCATTCAGGTTTGGGGGGGGGGGGGTTTGTTTGTTTGTTGTGTTTGTGTGTGTTTAGTAAGATGTAAGCCCAAAGTGGGACTTGAACTCAGGCTCAAGACCTCAAGATCAAAAGTCACATGCTCTATTGCCTGAGCCAGCCAAGCACCCTCATTCAGATTTTTAATAATTTTTTTTCAGATGATTTTATTCTGTTTCTACTTCCTTATCCCAGAATTAATGGTTAGATCTTAACTAGGATGAAGGAATGTGTTTTCTATTAATATTTACTGCAGCTATTTTCTCTCTAATTTTCATGTAACAGACTTGGGCCACCTGTCTACAAGAATATCCAATTCTACATCCACTCACCTCACTGCCTTTCTGCTGACTGGAGTCCCAGGATTAGAAGACTTCCAAATCTGGATCTCCATCCCCTTCAGCTTCATGTACCTTTTGGCTGTGATAGGCAATGGCTTGGTTATGGCAGTGGTGGTTGGGGACAGGAACCTCCATGAACCCATGTATCTCTTCCTGGCCATGCTGGCACTCAATGATGTTCTCCTTTGTACTGTGACAGTGCCCCAAATGCTTCTTATCTTCTGGAAGGGTCCTTCCCCATTAACATTCCCTGCATGTCTCACACAGATGTTTTTTGTTCATGCTCTGTTCCTCTCTGAATCTGCTGTTCTCTTGGCCATGGCTTTTGATCGCTACGTGGCTATCTGTACACCACTCCATTATGCAACCTTTCTTACAGGTTCTCTCATTAGCAAGGTGGGTCTGGCTCTGGTGACTCGGAGTGTGGCTGTGGTCACTCCTGGTGTCCTCCTCATTCTCCGGCTACGCTTTTGCCGGGAAAACATCATCCACCATACCTACTGTGAGAACATGGGCATTGCCAAGTTGGCCTGCAATAGCATTGCCCTCAATAGCATTTATGGGCTCACTGCTGCTCTCCTCACCACAGGGCTAGACTTTTTCCTCATCTCCCTGTCCTACTGGCTAATCCTGAGAACAGTCTTCCAACTACCTTCTAGGGAAGCCCGGACAAAAGCCTTTGCAACATGTGGAGCTCATATATGTGTCATCTTGATATTTTATACCCTGGCCTTCTTTTCCTTCTTTACCCATCGCTTTGGAGATCATGTACCCAAGCATGTCCTTATCCTCCTGGCAAACCTCTACTTACTGGTGCCACCCACTATGAACCCCATTGTTTATGGAGTAAAGACAAAGGAGATAAGGATGCATGTACTAGGGCTCTGTAACAAACCAAAATGACTCAAAGGTTATGAAGCAACAAGGAATAGGTAAGTCCAGGATGGGGATCAGGCTTAAATGTCAAGTCTGAATCAACCTGGGCAGATCCATTCCCAAAACACTTAACCTCTGAATAGAGCTTAAAATAGTCACATTTCTAAATGCTGTCTTCCCGACATAGGGTAAACAGGAAGCTAATAGGGAACTGCTTCAGTACCATCAAGGAATATCTCAACATAATGAGGTAAAAATCAGTGGAATGTCACTGTAAGCACAGGGGACTTAAATATCCTTTTTAAATACACAATTCCTCCTTTATGTCAATTTGCTATGGACAGGACAAAATGTAAACTCTGTAAGTCATGGCTTAGTTCAGATTCCAGCTTCATCATTACATCCACAGAACCTAGAATATAAAAAAATTTATTTTTATTTTTTTTTTTTTTTAAATTTTTTTTTTAAATTTATTTTGAGACAGAGAGAGACAGAGCACGAGCAGGGGAGGGGCAGAGAGAGAGGGAGACACAGAATCGGAAACAGGCTCCAGGCTCCGAGTGGTCAGCACAGAGCCCGACGTGGGGCTCGAACTCACGGACCGCGAGATCATGGCCTGAGCCGAAGTCGGCTGCCCAACCGACTGAGCCACCCAGGCGCCCCTAAAAAAATTTAATAAATATTGTTAAATAGGTAAATGCATTACCTAGTCAAAAGCCAAATGCTAATAATTTTATGTAACAAACTCCCTACTATGTCCTTATGTATTAAATAAGACCTATACTTTAAATACTTCTTTCCTTTCTTCTTAAAAAACTTTCCCTTTCAGAAAATGTTGCTATCTCCTTTATTTATTTATTTTTTTTTAATTTTTTTTTTCAACGTTTATTTATTTTTGGGACAGAGAGAGACAGAGCATGAACGGGGGAGGGGCGGAGAGAGAGGAAGACACAGAATCGGAAACAGGCTCCAGGCTCTGAGCCATCAGCCCAGAGCCTGACGCGGGGCTCGAACTCACGGACCGCGAGATCGTGACCTGGCTGAAGTCGGACGCTTAACCGACTGCGCCACCCAGGCGCCCCATTGCTATCTCCTTTAATACCTTGGTGTAATAAAGATTATTTTGGTTACACACAAATGAAAGTTACTTTGGTTAGATTAAGTAAACAGAAAAACAGTATGAGGCATGGCATACATTCAAGCAATTTAAATATCTGTGACTCAGGAAGGACACAGCCAGGCTAATTGCCCCATATTGGGTCATATTGTTAAAACTGCATCAATCTGTTACAGCACTTAATATTCTGATTAACAGGGTTGAAATTGTGCCAGGGAAATTCTCAAAAAAGATAAATCGTGGCAAATGGTCAAGATTATGTTCACTGGATTCATTTGGCTCTTTTATATAAGCACCTGCAATTTTTCTAGTTTATTGGTTTTTGCACACCAAACATTCCTACTAATTTCATTCTGTAGTAGCTGGGACAAACTATCATCTATAAATCTATCTGTCATAATTCCTGCGTATAATCCCTTTTTTCCTCTAGAGAATATTCACCTGTCAATTAATAAAAGACCTAAAATCTACCCCTGGCATAAGAGAATAAAAAATTGCATCATGAGCATAATAAATGGTCTAGTGGTTGAATTAATTGAATGGAGTGTCTTGAAAATATTTATATTGTTATCATTCTCTTTACAAATGCATATGGCTGTTTCTAGATTCTATGTGTAACCAGGTAATTGTGATAATACACGTTTTCTAAGGAAATTATGCTCTTATTATTTAAGATATCAGATTGAATAACTGAATGGCTAAGTGAGATAATGAAGTATTTTGCAGTGCAATGCTTTGTATAGAAGAAAATGCCAGATACTTAGATGACAAAAGGGATAGTGATCTTCTCTACTATTTTTTTCTTGCCATTGTGTTTTGCCACCAAGAGCCTTCTGCAGCATCAAGATGATTAATGTATAACTTATAAGATAACATTTGACATTACAAAAATAATTGCATTGCATATTTGCCTGATGATAGGGGATTCAAATACACAAATGAATTTTTTATTTTGGCTTCTGGTTATCTTACAGATTCTGCAAGAAGGCAAAGAATGCTTTCAAAAGGCAAATAACCACTCAAGACTTTGTCAAACAAGGTAATATGAGTAATAGTGTATCCTAATTTATAAATCCACGTACAAGTGAGAAAGATGCTTTAGTCGTATTGGTGCAATTCTAGGCAGGAACAAGAGACCTTCTTGTTTTTGGAGCACCAGATGTTTGCCAGAAGACTAAACTCCTGCCTTCATTAAGGTTCCAAAATAGGATAATGCTTCTGTTCTCAACTCCTAATACAACCTTGTTCACTCATTCATTCATTGTTATATTCACTTATCTCCCTACCAACTGTATTTTATTGAGAAGAATTATTTTAATTTTGAATATATCTGGTTTCTAAATGTTTATAGTAAAATATATTTTATGAATATAATGTAATACTAATAATAAATTTAAGAAGTGAGTATAGTAAATAATAATTTGTAAACTCAAAATTTAGATTATCTCTGTAGGTGTTCATTTAAAGTAGTTTTATTGGCATGTAAAATGCAAAATCTAGTATGCAATAGTTTAAACATATTTCCGTTAGCAAATAAAAACTAGTAAGACTTTGTTTCTTAGAGCACAAAGACTAGGAAAGGTCAAAATATATTTTGAATTTGAAGTTCTAATTTTAAAGATGATTAGCAATAGTTAAATGTTACATATACAATGTGTGGCTGATGGTAATGTTCATTCTAAAAATTTTAATTTTTCCTATCAATTTGATTTAATTATTTATTACAGCAAATATTATCTAATTTTGATGTTTACATAGCTTTATTTTTAGTTGACATTTTTTATTCAAGGTGAATATGCTAAAAGGACAGGGGCAGTTGGCAATTAGAATCAAGAAATAGGATAAAAGGGCAAACAGACATAGTTGAGTGAAAACCAGGGAGCAGAAATAAATTGTAGATGTGCTCCATATGACTGAAATTTGAAACACTAATTTTAAGTTAGTAAGATCTCTTTTATTAGATGACATGGGGGTTCATGACATGTCAAATCTTTTCCTCGATTTTCTTTAATATCCAAAGTATCCTTTATTCAATGATTGATTCATTTATTTAATCATTTACATTCAATAAAGACTTGGTGTCACTTTTATACCAAGCATATATTCATCTTTACAAGTAGCAAACTCTTCAAAGCACAGTTGCTATACTAGGTAGAACCAGATAGGTAAAAATAGATTATTATTAAGACTTCCACAAATACACGAATACTGGGAACTATAACACATTTTTTAAAATCTTATTTGTACCCTTTGCTTACTTTTTGCCTTTGCACAAGTATAGCCAGACAAACTAGAAAATTCAATTACATTTGCAAGTTTTCTATACAACCCTATGCACAGCCATTTGTTAGCTAATTTCAGAATTATGAGGAAAGATAGTTTTGTATATTGAAAGTAGTTCTAGATAAAATTAAGAGACCCAAATCTGTAGCTGTTTCCTGCTACCACAAATTTATAGGTAGCTACACCTAGTGAGTTATATTGTTACATAAGTGAAATACCTCATAGCCAGGAATACGAAGGATAGTACTTTTTTACATTTATTTTTTAAAAAAAATTTTAATGTTTATTCATTATTTTTGAGAGATAAAGAGAGAGAGAAAGAGAGAGAGAGAGTGAGCAGGGGAGGGGCAGAGAGAAAGACACAAAATTTGAAGCAGGCTCTGTCAGCACAGAGCTGGATGTGGGGCTCGAACCCACAGACCTTGAGATCATGACCTGAGCTGAAGTCAGACACTCAACCAACTGAGCCACCCAGGCACCCCAGTACTTTTTTACACTTAAAGAAATAGTATGTCCTAAATTATTATTAAGATACATTTTACTCAATGGATTATAATTATTGACATCATATCACGGTATCTGGGGTATTTCAAAAATTACTGAGTCTCAAATTTTTATAAAATTAAAATTATTTCTAAAAATTAAGAGAATAAACAAATATGCAGTTGGCCTTTTCTATTCCTGAGCAAACTAAATTTCTTAGTAGGGCAGACATGTGTATAAACTTTAAAATATGATGCTGATTCACAATAAGGATTGATAAGTTCTGCTTTGCACCCTAATATGCTCTTATATCAAGATAAAATGTTTTCCATCTTGAAGAAGGAAAGAATAGCAGATATACAAACACATTGTTATAACAAGAAGGGCAATATAAGATTTCCAAACAACTACAGAGTATCAAGAAGCAAAGAAACATGAGTTTTATTTATTTATTTATTTATTTATTTATTTATTTATTTTCTGTGAGAGAAAGGGAGAGAGAGCAGAGGAGGAGCAGAGATAGAGGGAGAGAGAGAGAGAGAGAGAGAGAGAGAAAACATAGAAGGCTCCATGCTGCCAGCGCAGAGTGCAACATGGGGCTCAATCTCACAAACTGAATATCATGACCTGAGCCTAAAACAACAGTCAGAAGCTTAACCGACTGAGCCACACAGGCACCCCTGGTTTTAATATATTTAATGAAAACTTAATGGGTAAGTGCTCATGGAGGGTTGGGATTAGAAATGGAAGGGAATAGATGGAAATGATTTCTAAAACACTCAACACCTACATATACTGATATTTAAAGGTAATTTATGAAGCACATGTTAAGTTGTATAGTCCCAAGGACCCCAGCTCTCTCCTTTAAGCACTTCTCCTGATACTCTGTGGATTCTATATCTCCTCTTTCTATTTTGTTCACAACTGTGATGCCAGCATACCTAGTGTGGACAAATAAGTATATGTTTACATCATTTAGATTGATGCCATCAATGTCGAAGGTCATGCCTTAAGACATAGTAGAACCGATTTTGTGCGGAGAAGTAGGTTGAGGACTCCTTGGCGAATCTGTTTGGTCTTCACACTATAGATGATTGGATTGAGCACAGGTGGAACCAATAAGTAGATGTGAGCCATGAAGATATGGATCAGTGGGGAAGAGTGTTTGGCAAAACGGTGGACAATAGATAGCCCCATCATAGGCACATATAAAATGAGTACAACACAGATGTGGGATGCACACGTGTTGAGAGCCTTAAGCCGCCCTTCACGTGATGCAATTTTTAATATAGAGTGAAGGATGTACACATAAGACACAAAAATACCCAGAGAGTCCATTCCCCACAGCACAACGACAAGAAGCAACCCATATATAACATTAAACAGGGTGTCAGCACAGGCAAGGCGGATCATGTCCTGGTGCAGACAATATGAATGAGAAAGGATGTGAGAGTGGCAGAAAGGAAAGAAGGCCAGCCGAGCCAGAAGTGGAATCATGGCACAGGCACTCCTAAGCAGGGCTGCAATTCCAATTTTCATGATAAGTCTTGGGGTGAGAATGGTAGCATATCGTAGAGGGTGGCAGATAGCCACGTAGCGGTCAAAGGCCATGGCCAGGAGCACAGATGATTCCGTGAAGGAGAAAGTGTGAATGAAAAACATTTGGACCACACAGGTACTGAACTGGATTTCCCTGGAAATGGACCACAACACCCTGAACAGTGATATCATGGTGGGCATGGACATGCCCATGTCGGTGAGGGAAAGCATGGCCAGAAAGTAGTACATGGGCTGATGGAGCCTGGGGTCTGTCCGAACAATATGCAGGATGGTGCAGTTACCCATGATTCCAACAAGGTACAGGAGACAGAATGGAATGGATATCCAGTGGTGGAATTCCTCATAGCCAGGGATACCTGAGAGATAGAATGTGGAGGACAGGGTGTTACTGGAGTTAAAGGTTGCCATAGAGCTCACTTTTAACCACAATCCACTTTCAGGATCACACTCCAGTGGGGAGGGCAATGATAAGATCAGCATCTGAGTCAGGAAAACAAAACAAAACAAATAAAACTGCAGCGCTTTCCTGTAAGCACTCTTAAATTCATCCCTACATTTTACTTTCTTCATTTCATTGCTGAGTAATGTTGGTTAAGTAAAATATATACTGTATAACAACTCTTTCCCTCCTGCCTCTCAGATGCAGACTCGTTGACATTCTCTTAAAATACAGACAATCTTCTAAAGACTACCTACAGCAGCACGCACACAACCTGTTCAGGATGACATCTTTCATTTTATATTTTTCTTCCAGAATTTTCTTGGCAAGAGCTATTGATGTTAATATTAATCTTTTTTTAATGACTCCTGCTATGATTTACACACAATGCCTTTTTCTGCCTAAGCTTCAGAGCTTTTTCAATAATAGTAGAATAGCATGCGAGATATCTTTACAGAATTCAGGCAAGTATGGGTCAACAGTACTTATTACCATAAGCAGGTCTTACTAACATAACTGCAGTTATAAAATTGAGGCCACAGGCCTTGTCTCAGACTAGATTCCCAAGAACTAAACATGGGTTAAACTGACTTAATTAAAATAATTTTTAATTTTAAAAGTTGTAATAATGAACTATGTAATTTTACATATAATGTACTCATTGTAATAAAATATATTATTTAAGCAAAGTATAACTGCTTCTGACTCTGATTTTTAATTTAAAAAAAATTTTTTTAACGTTTATTTATTATTGAGAGACAGAGCACCAGCAGGGAAGGGCAGAGGAAGAGGGAGACAGAATCTGAAGCAGGCTCCAGGGTCTGAGCTGTCAGCAGAGAGCCCAATGCAGGGCTCAAACTTACGAACCGCGAGATCATGACCTGAGTCAAAGTCGGATGCTCAACCAACTGAGCCACCCAGGTGCCTCAACCTCTGACTCTGATTTTAAAGATGCACAACCTTCTTTCTATTATGATTCAGATCTGATCAGTCATTTAGAGAGTGGTACCTTGTACAAGAAAGAAAGAAAGAAAGAAAGAAGAAAAAAAGAAAAAAGAAAATAGATAGGGTTTGTGGAAAGATAAAGTGGAAACTCATGCTTCAAGGCAAAAACAACACAAATAACCAAAAAACTATAGTGCTCAGAAAAAGCTTCTGACCTCGATCCTAAATCTTTCCTACTAAGAACAAATGAGAAAATATATTTCCCCAGCAGATTCCAGTATTTATGTGCTCAGGAAAAACATCTCTGAAGTAAGAAAGAGGAGCCACCTCTCAAAATCCCCATCAAGTGCCCATCAAGTGCCAAGAATCCCTGCTCACCAAAATGCTGTTTTGAGAATTTACAATCCATGAGACAGATTGCTTCCCCTTGTCAATGAATAAACTGGCATCTTCCTGTCTTGTAAAGTCTACTGTGGCCCTTTGGGAACTTCAAATCCCCTTCAGTCTTCTCTAGTTCTATGCAGATAAACCCTGATTGTAGTAGATATTTGGCTGGAGTGATAAATAATGATAATTTTCTAGGAAACAGAAGACCCGTAATGTAGAAATCAAACAAGCAAGTTCCAGAGAAAAATTCAGTCTTTCTGACGAACTCATATAACAATTAAATAGTGTCCACGTATTGAATGACCTGGTGATTAAGGTCCTGCTATTTTCCTCAATCTGCCTGGCTTATTACCACCACCAATCCCTGCTTCTCTTGCCTGGGGCTTGTCTGTATAAATGAAATTGTCTGGCTCTAATGCTTGCTCGATTTTCAAGTTGAGCAAATGACTTATTTCCTTCTGCACCAAAGTAGCTTCATCTGTAAACTGAAGATAAAATCATTGACAGGATGGACTAAGATTAAAGGAGATATAGTAATCAAAATACTTAGCATAGATTCTTTATATATAGTGACCATAAAATAATGGTAATTTGATGAAGACAATATATGACAACAACAGTATTTCTTTGAAAAGTCACAGGAGGTAGGAAGCTATGAGGACGTTCTGGAGTATCCTTCCAGAAAGCAAACACCCCAGAGTGGGCATCTCACAAAAGTGACCTAACCTGGTAATCTGAGGGGTGGGAATGATGCCAGTTTCATCTCCATCTCATCCAGTTGAAAATTCAGTGGAGGGGTGCCTGGGTGGCGCAGTCGGTTAAGCGTCCGACCTCAGCCAGGTCACGATCTCACGGTCCGTGAGTTCGAGCCCCGCGTCGGGCTCTGGGCTGATGGCTCAGAGCCTGGAGCCTGTTTCTGATTCTGTGTCTCCCTCTCTCTCTACTCCTCCCCCGTTCATGCTCTCTCTCTGTCCCAAAAATAAATAAACGTTGAAAAAAAAAATTTAAAAAAAAATCAAGAAAATTCAGTGGAGCCATAATATAAATTACTTCATAACCTTTTTCTCCACCTCCAAAGTCTTTGGGTAATCATGATGGCCTTACTTCTATACTTTTCATTCTACTCAGTGTCAGTCGTGGAGAAAAAAAAAAAAGTCAGAGCCCAGGATGAAATGGGAAGTCTCTCCAAGAACAGGAATGAGGTCTTTGGGACTACAGGGAGCCTGGAATCTGAGCAGCCATGTTACTGCTCTCAAGTTGCCACAACATATAATCACTACATTCCATATATTCACTAGTGTTTGCTCTGCCTGTTTTTCCACAGCTCCTTATATGCTGGCCTTGGTTCAATTTTTGTCCAATTCCTCTTGTTTCTGATCCTATATTTCAAATTCATTCACATGGTCTTGTGATGTCTTCTACCACTTCCCAAAGAAGGAGGATGGATTTTGAGGAGTCAGATTATAAACTAAAAACCCAGAAAGAGATACAATTTGGGGTTTAGACTCTGATTAATATTTTTTCTTCTTTTAATTGTTTATTTAATTTTTTGAGAGAGAAAGTGCAAGCAGGGGACCAGGAGAGAGAGAGAGAGAGAGAGAGAGAGAGAGAGAGAGAGAAGAGAATCCCAAGCAGAATCTGTGCTGTCAGAACATAGTCAGAATAGTGCTTGAACTCAGGAACCATGAAAAAAAAAATTAACCTGAACCGAAATTAAGAGTCATACACATAACCGACTGAGCCACCCAGGCACCCATAGACCTCTGAGTCATAATTAATGTCATATTAAAAACCACTGATACTTGGGATTGGAAGAGACCTTGAAGGTTATCTGGTACAATCCTAATCCCATTCTGGAATCTCTATTATGTTGCACCAGAAAAATAATCCTTCACCCAGTATAAGCATCATATCCCACCCATGGGCACAGAGACCACCTACCATAAAAATCTAGGGCATTCTAGGCACGTCCAGCCTGAAAAGCCTGAGTCTGGCTTGAATGCTATAGGAATGAGCATGAACAATGAAGGTATTTTAGTGAAAATTATATCCTCTGATGAACTGAGAATGTCTCTCTTCTCCAACAGTGTTCTGGTCCTCCTTCCCACACTCTGGGTGTCCACCCTCCTCTCTTTTGTCTCTCAAGTGCCCCTCTGTAATTTCCTCTTACACTCTCACTTTTATTTCCCCCAGGACTCACTCATGTACCTGGTAGAATAGTTCCACTTGTCATCAGAGACCATTCTAATTCTCAGAGGAAGAAGGATCAGTTCATAAGTCTCCTCCAGTCCTTCAAGATATGAGGCCCTACAAAAAATGCAAAACAGTATATGTAACCCTGTCAGTGCCACCATTTTAGTTTGTTTTTCTCCACCACTCCAGCTGCAGCAGGATTGAGAGTTTGGGAATACAGGGGCAAGAGGGCTATTGAGAGTCTCAAATACTATTGCATCAATGTCTAGAAGAAATGAGGTAGCACAACAGGAATTTTTCAGGAATTGATGACCTCAATATAAATAATAGTTTTCCTAAAGAAAATGTACTCGATTACTAAAGAAATTCACCATCCACTGATAATCTATGGAAATAAGACATTATTTATACATTAACAGTTGCAAACCCTCACAATTCCATCTTCAAATGTCTTCTCAATGGGTTGCCAGACAAATGATATGAACTTACTGTGTTCACTGGATGGATGTTTCACAATTCTTCTTATACTTAATTTATTTGATATTAATTGAAATCACTTTGATATCATATAAATTTGATACAATCAAGGATCCCAAATTAAAAGATTTTCAATAGTCAATGTATCCATACTCCTTTGCCATATGGTCTATATATTACTCAGGTATACAATGGAAGGAAATAAGAACACAATTTTATTTTCCACTGCCCACATCTTTGACAATACTGGTCATAAGTTCAATTTTGAATGATTCACTATGATGGGGAGAATGTGATGGGCAGATATCCATATTCAAGCACTACCTAAATCACAAGCCTGAGAGTGGATATAAATATGAAAGTCAAAGTGGTTTCTGTGAGAAGGGCATGTTTTGTCTATTTCCCAGATCTTCCCTGCTCTGAGTTTTGACCATAGTGGATTGTCTCAATGGGTCCTTTCACTATCTGGGTTCTCATATGACTTGGTCAGTGATGGGAGCTGGAAACAGGAATACAGAAGAACATACAGTTTAGATATTTACTCCCCTGGGTTCCTATCAACCCTTCATGATGGCTGTATCTCTCTACAGAAAGGACAAGTGTATATCAGGTGTCCTTCTCCACGCGATGCCTTTCCTGAGTTCAGGTAAACTCTTTTTCCTTTGCCTCTTCAGGACTAGTGATGGTAGCAAACATCTCATCTGGAATACTATAAAATAAATATATATACAGATAGAGATACAAATATAAATACAAATTTTCTTCATTTTCCTAAATATTGCCTATATATTTTTAATGACTCCTGACCTCTTTATCAAATTCTTGAAATTATCCAGTTTGAGGGTGGCATCTGTTTCCAAGAAAAACTTAATTAATACATAGGAGTCATGTCTACCTGGTATACATTTCTGTTACTCTCCATCTCTGTGTTGATCACCTTCACTACCACTCTCTGGGAGTTTATTACATGCCAAAGTTTTTATGTGTGTAAATTTTTTCTTCATTGTTTTCTTACAAGAAACATGATATCCATTTTTTTTTTATTAAAAGGGACAAAATATTTTGTTTTGTTTTGTTTTTTCAAAATTGAGGGTCAACTTAGAGAAGCCAGCTACTTAAGTGGATAAGAGAAAACTTCAGATAAATTATTGCATGCTTAGTTTTCTTACAGACTCCAGTTAGAAAAAGCTGGCACTGAGAAAAGATAAGAAGAGTGAATGAGACTAGGGAAGAAGAAGAAAAGAGGCCTCTTTCACAAAGAAAAGTTGAATCAATTCTTCAAGTGGCAATGTACATAGAGCAGAGTAGATGGGAATCATCTTCCCAGAGTAGATGGGAATTGCCCTGGAGCTTAGACTTTTGTTGTGGGAAATAAGACCACATGGTCAGAATGTAAAAAATAAGGTATTTGTCATGTATCGACCTTAGCTTCATGTATATATTTATTCTCTAGCATTCTGTTTTCTCTAGCATTCATCTGTGTCTTTGCTATAAAATCTGCTTTCCCATCTCATTTCATCTTTAAAGTGCATTTTTCAGATTTTTTGCTTTTAAAATCATTGGAAACTACAGTCTGTTGTTATTTTTTTCATTGTTACTTGAAATAATTTTATTCCTTAAATAAAAAAATTTTAAACTATGGTTTGACAAAGTTTTTAATTTTTTTCATTAATTGTTTTTATATTTTTTCTTCTTTTCAGGGAATCCTAGCCATAATCTTGTATAAAAGGTGTTTATTTATGTTTTTCAGCTTCCCATTATTTAACCAAAGGGAGTTTTGGGGGGAATGATTTAAAATAGTATTTGTACAAACATTAGTTTAGATTTTCTTTGAACTGACATGCTAATTGCCTCAGATACATTCTATTCTCCAATTGGAGTGTACACCTTTAAGCTTCAGTATTAAAAATGTGTTTCCTCTTATTTCTTAGGGAATTAGATGGGACAGCAAGAGTCTTGGGAAGTTTTTGGCATCTCTCTTACTCTAGTTTATATAAAGTTCTGAAGACATTTTCCTTACTAGGAATGTACACTTAACCAAGGGATTTTGATATACTTTTTATCCTATTTCATCATAGGTATACAGCCCTTTAAGTGTGAAGTGTAGATTGGTCTTGTGAAAACTATCTCAATTAATTCATTGCCCAAGCTTTTTCTGACATTCATTCCAATGGAAGTAAAGGAAACAAAGAAATGCAAACTTCTTATTTATTCTATACCTAAATTGAAGCATCTATTTTATTATGAGTTAGCTCAAAATCTGGAGAATAAGGTCTACTTTGCATCAATGGAAAGAAAATGTACCTGGTTACCATTGCCCACTCTTTTACATATTACCTCTGTTACCTTTGAATAGTTAACTTCTGTAAGTCTTAGCTTTAATATGAAAAAATTGGACTTCTCAAACCTGAATATCAAGCATCTCCATATTTTTTGAAACCTGAATATCAAGTATCTCCATATTTTTTGAATGAAATGAATTTCCTCTTACTAAATCTCCTTGTACCAGGATTTGGAGATGCTTTCAAGCTAGGAAGCAATGATAGAAACTCTTATAATATTTTTCTTATAGACACATGTAGAATTTATTTTTTATTTTCATTTTTAATTAATGCATTTAAATTCAAATTAGTTAGCATACAGTGTAGTATTGGTTTCAGGAGTAGAACCCAGTGATTCATCACTTACATATAACACCCAGTGCTCATCCCAACAAGTGCCCTTCTTAATGCCCATCACCCATTTAGTCTATCCCCCTCCAATTCCCCTCCAGCAACCCTCAATTTGTTCTCTGTATTTAAGAGTCTCTTATGGTTTGCCTCCCTCTCTGTTTTTATCTTATGTTTCTTTCCCTTCCCTTATGTTCATCTGTTGTGTTTCTTAAATTCCACATACGAGTGAAATCATATATTTGTCTTTCTCTGCCTCACTTATTTCACTTAGCATAATATACTCTAATTCCATCCATGTTGTTGCAAATGGCAAAATTCCATTCATTTTGATTGCCAAGTGATATTCCATTGTATATATATACCATATGTTTATCCATTCAATTGATGGACATTTGGGCTCTTTCCATAATTTGGCTATTGTAGATAGCACCACTATAAACATTGGGGCACATGTGCCCCTTCAAATCAGCATTTTTGTATCCTTTGGATAAATACCTAGTGGTGCAATTGCTGGGTCATAGGATAATTCTATTTTTAATTTTTTGAGGAACCTCCATACTGTTTTCCAGAGTGACTGCACCAGTATGCATTCCCAGCAACTGTGCAAAAGTGTTCCCCTTTCTCCTCATTCTTGCCAAAATTTGTTGTTTCCTGAGTTGTTAATTTTAGCCATTCTGACAGGTGTGAGGTTGTATTTCATTGTGGTTTTGATTTGTATTTCTCTGATGATGGGTGACGTTGAGCATCTTCTCATGTGTCTGTTAGCCATCTGGATGTCTTTGGAAAAGTGTCTGCTCATGTCTTTTGTCCATTTTTTTTCACTGGATTTTTGTGTCTTGGGTACTGAGTTTGATAAGTTCTTTGTGGATTTGGGGTACTAACCCTTTATCTAATATGTCATTTGCAAATATCTTCTCCCATTCTGTAAGTTGCCTTTTAGTTTTGTTTATTTGTTTCCTTCCCTCTGAAGAAGATTTTATCTTGATGAGGTCCCCATAGTTCATTTTTGCTTTTATTTTCCTTACCTCCAGAGACATGTCTAATAAGAAGTTGCTGCGGCAAAGTCAAAGGAGTTGATGCCTGTTTTCTCCTATAGGATTTTTATGGTTTCCTCTCTCACATTTAGGTATTTCATTCACTTTGAATTTATTTTTGTGAGTGGTGTAAGAAAGTGGTCTGGTTTCATTCTTCTGCAGAGACATGTAGAATTTATTAACTATCATGTACTTATTACGCACAAAATGTGCTCAAGAAATTCTAAACAAGTTATCTTTAGAATGCAGAAAATGGATGCAAAGGTCAAAATAATAGACAATCTTATCCCATTTAAGTGTGAGCAAGCCCAACCCTTTTGGGTGATAGTACCCTTAGGAAACCTTAGGGAATCTGCTTTGTCTTGATGCTATAAATGATTGAGTTAAGTACTGTTGGAACTAAGAGGTAAATATTGGCCATGTTCATGTGGAAAAAGGGGGAGGAGTGTTTTGCAAAGTGATGCACTAAGGATAGCCCGATCATGGGCACATATAGAATGAATACAGCACAAATGTGGGAAGCACATGTATTAAAGCTTTGAGCTTCCCTCCCTAGGATGCAATGCCTAGCACAGAATGGAGGATGAATGCATAAGATAACAAGATTCCTAAAGAATCTACACCCCAATAAAATCCAACAACAAGCAAGCCATATAAAATGTTGAATGAGATGTCATTACAGGCCAACTGGATGACATCTTGATGCAAGCAGAAAGAGTGAGAGAGAACATGGGAGTGACAGAAGGAAAGTGTGGGAATACAAACAAGAATAATAGGGAGGACAACAGAACATCTGATTATAATGAAGACCCCTATGTAGACAGTGTGCTGTGGAGTGAGTTTGCTGGAATACCTCAAAGGATCACAAATGACAACATAGCGGTCAAAAAACCATGGCTAGAAGCACAGCTGACTCCATCAGGGGAAAAGTATGAATAAAATACATCTGGGATACACAAGCATTCACCTCAATCTTCCTAGTATCAAACCAGAAGATTTTTTGATACTGTGGGCAGGGTAGAGATAGACAGGCCCATGTCAGTAAGGGACAGAATGGCCAGGAAGTAGTACATGGGCTTGTGGAGACTTGTCTATGTGGATGATGTGAAGGATTGTACAGTTGCCCACTATTCAATCAAGTAGCACACATGAAAGGGGATGGAAATAAAATGATTAACATTCTTGGAGCCAGGAATCCCAGTGAGGTGGAATGAGGTGGTATGTTCCATACTGGAGGTAGAGACTATCATGAGTCTGTCCCAAGTAGCCACTTTCCTACCACAAAAATGTGGATTCCTAGAAGGAAGAAAAACACACAGTATGGAGAATACAACTCATATTTCTACCTTAGTTTTTTTTCTTTTCTCTTATTGTTTTGTAGACACATTATCTATACAGTTTGAAAAATGGTTTTGAAAAATTACCCAAAGTCACCACCCTCTTTTAATATATTACTTTTTAGTCTTTTAAATAGTTTATGGTCATTATGTTTTTTTCTGTCAATATTTTATTCTACTAATTCTGGATTTTGAGTCATTCACAGGATATTCTTCCCTCCTGTAAATTTATAATGTATTGTACTATCTTTTCTACTAATATTTTGATAAATTGGTTTGTTTTTATTTACTTGTAGATTCATCATTTACTTGCCATTTATTTTTGTGTATGTTATTAAGTATGGATATTTTCCAATACTCTGATCTCTCCATGTCAAGCATTAATTTTCCTCAGACAAGGACACTTTATAGAGAAGGAACATTGGAAGGGGCGCCTGGGTGGCTCAGTCCATTAAGCATCAGACTTTGGCTTAGGTCATGATCTCACAGTTGGTGAGTTCAAGCCCTGTGTTGGGCTATGTGTTGACAGCTCAGAGCCTGGAGCCTGCTTCAGATTTCGTGTTTTCCCCTCTCTCTCTGCCCCTCCCCTGCTTGTGCATGTTCTCTCTCTCTCAAAAGTAAATAAATAAACATTTTTTTTAAAAAAAGAAGGAACATTGTAAAAAGTTTAGGTAATAAATGCATCATAAAAAATCCATTTTCCAATGGAAAAACCTAGAAGACTAATCAAATCATATCATAGGATATAATGGATACTTGAAAAACATTGCACATGTAGTGAGTATGGTTACCAATTTGAAAGGGAAATAAATGAGCCCTCAAACTGGTTTAAATGGGACCCAGAAGCCCACAAACATCCAAGGATAAATAGCACTTACCTCACTTATTCAATATGGGTGTTTGGAGTTTGGTTTCCATTTCACATTCTCCACCCAGCGTTCATTTATGTGTACGTATACTGCAATCAGACCAGAGTTTTACTTAAGTGAATTATTATCATTTTTTTTGATTGATGTAATTGATTTGTGAGCTACATCAGCCTTGTTGATCCTGAAGCCTCCCTTTTGGTGTCACTGGAACTCAATTCTTTTTCTAATCCTCCTGTCTGTAGACATGGCATTGGGCCATCTTTAACAGATACAAGAAAAATATCAGCAATCACATTCTCATGATCCTAACTAATGAAGTTAGTACCCCCCACACCCTCAGACTGTGATCCAGTGGCCCATTATAATTGCAAATATCTGGTGTCATTCTCCTAGTTTTCTTATTTTTGCTTCTTTGCTCATTCAGTTTTAGTGTATTTCGGTTACAAAGTGACTTAACTTTATGTCACAACATTTTACAGGTAATTAAACAATGTTTGAAAATGCTTACCACAGTCCTCTTTCCATTTGAATTTTTACATTTTAATTATCATATTTGTACCATAAAATATCTCCAATGACATCAAAAGAGAGGCATGTTATAGGTAAGTAGACTGAGGCTTAGAGACTTAAATGGTTTGCCTAAAGGCACACAGATGTAGATGGTAATTTCCCAGAATAGTGGTTGCATCACCTGTCTGGTTGCTGCAGCCTTGTGACTAGCTTGGTCAACATCCAAGTCCAGCCTACTACAGTGAGCAGTCCCTAATACCAAAGCAATGTTAAAATAAATTCAGTTCCTTCAGACGCTTCACTAGCTCAGTATTTTACTCATCTGTACTTTTGCTGCCATGCCTTCTTTCTATCACAACAAACACACAACATCTTATGTTTGTTACTAAAGCCCTCATCAGTTAACCATCTATGCCTTATTCCTCATAATGCAATGATTCTTTCATAAGAGAAATTTACCTATAATGGAGATCTTTACATAGTTAAAGAAGAAAAAAAGTTATCATTATCTAATTCCTTAAGTTTATTCATGAGTTATAATCATATCCCAATATCTAAGAGTATTTTTAGACTCTTTAAAATTATTTACACATTTATTATCATATTTGAACTACTAAATATCTATATGAGATCAACAGAGGCCATGTTATATATGAGTAGCCTGGGTTCAGAAATGTTACTGAGCAAACAAAAGAATCATTAGAAGTAGAATCTAAGCCCCTGCTTCTAAAGCTTCTGTAACTTCTACTGAAACATGTTAACCCTATTTCAGAAAGTAGCCCCGATTCTGTACTGTGATGACCCTTAGTCACACACTAGGAATTAGAGTGATGGATATAATTCATAAATGGCCCTTCCTACTCAGACTGCAGAGCATGTTTTCCCGGCTTCCTTATGTAATTCCCTTGTGCTCTCCTGCAAATGCCCCCAAATTTTACCTGGTCAGGTGTTGTTTTCTCACTTTTCTTTACAATTTTACCAAAAAGATAGGTCTGGAACAAAACTGAGGGAGGCAGGTTGTGAAAGGAAAAGGTTTTGCTGGGCAGAGAAGGGAGTGAAGTGGGAAGAGCTCTAAGAATCTCCAACAAGAGTGAGGATGTATGAAACAGTCCACTGAATATCTCTGCTTGTATGTCTAAAAGGCACAACAAAGATCACATGCCCAAGAAAGAATTCTTGATAATTGCCTTAATATTTCCATTTTAGTAAATGTAACTCATGCTGCATAGCTGATCAAATATAAAAACTAGGCATTGTCCTTGATTATTCAAATCTTCTCACTTCAACCTAACCCACTAACATGTCCTCTTGTTCCTATGTCCAGAATATTTAACTAATTCACTTCTGCTTTTTATCACTACTATGATTTCTCTTCTAAACTATTTTATTAGCCATTTAACGCATCTAATTCTTTTTTTTTTTTGAGCCATTCCCTCAAATGAATTTTCCTTATAGCAGTAAATTCTTAAAGACATCAGCAAGGTAAATCATTCCTGTGTTTAAAATGTGTTATCTGCCGCCTACTGATCTCAGGATGAAAGGAAAGCCATTGCCATTACTCATAAGATCCTTCTTTCCAGTGTGTGGGGAAAGGAAGATGGATTTCTACATGTGATTTTGCCCCTACTCCCTTTCCTCTTTACCTTTTGCTCAAATCCCCCAGAGTACCTCTCAGAGAGTTTTACTATTTCCAGCCTCAAAACATTATTGTTCCCATTGTTCACCACATTACCAGCATTCTTTATTTCTCTGTTTGTATAATAATCCAAGTCTCCTCATAATTCTATTCAAATAGTCTCTTTCCACTTATCTAAAATACTGCAATACATCTCTTCTCATAGTACTGTACCACATTATGTATTTTTTCCCACAAAATTCATTTTTTTTCACCTCAACCAAATCCTTATGTCCAACCACCCACAATCTCTTTTCTTTAACGCACATTTTCTTTCCCTTTTTCCATGGACAAATTGGTCATTGTTTTTCCTCCAAGCTTAGCCCTCCTCCCCCATAACAGACTTACTCAGGTCTATAGCCACTTGCATTTCCCCATTACTTAATTAACTTTCAGTGCCTTGCTTTCTTGCTCATGGAGTGCTCAAATTGGAGTTGGTGCTTCCTAAGCGGCATAGGAGTTACCAATTTATATATCTGAGACAAAATAAGCTTTTAGTTTTTCCTGGCTATAGATGGTTCCTGGAAGCCTGAGAGAACCATAGCCACTAATGCCACATAAGGAGTAGGGACCCATGGGCATAAGGGATGAATGTAGCTCAGGATGAGACAGTGGGGATTTCCACAGGAATAGAGACTGCCCAAGAAAGACTCAGGTGGATAAATTCAAGGAAACTCTGACTGTATCTCTGATAGCTGGCTGAGCTTAGATACACAGGGGAGTGGACAAGTTCCAACTGAAAAGCCTTTAGTAGAACAAAAGGCTCTGTGGATACTAAAATTATACAACTGCTTCTGTTTTACAAGCAACAGAATCTCCACTCTATTTTGGGACTAGATTGCAACTCCCTTGAAATTGAATTTATGCATGGGCATCTCTGCTTAATTCAGTCCATCAGAGGAAGGCTGATGGAGTGATGGGTAGGAGAGTAGATGCATCAGTCCCATATTCTGAGCAAATTTTAGAAATATATGATATCTGAATAATGGTTCATGCAGATTAAAACAGTATTAAATTCATTATGTCATTTTACATCACAAAATCCTGTGACATGCTCATCTTTTAAGTTGACTCCTCCAAAACTTAACTAATAGTTTAACTTAAAAATATGCAACTATATGACTCCTTAGTTTACAATGTTAATGGAAAGATTAAAAATTTGTAATTTTACTTGGGTTCAAATTCCAATGCAATGAATTCATACTAGAATAGTTTTTAGGCAAATGAACTGAACATTCTTAGCTAGTTTTCTTAACTGTGTTATGGTATGATTACATATCAATAAAATTCCTTAAGAATTAAATTGGATATGAGAAAGAGTATGGAGATTCCTCAAAAAATTAAACATATAATTACAATATGATCTAGTAATTTCACTACTGGGAATTTATACAAATAATACAAAAAACACTAATTCAAAAAGATATATGCACCCTAGATTTATTGAAGCCTTATTTAGAAGAGCCAAATTATGGAAGAAGCCTAAATGTCCATCGATAGATTAATGGATAAAGAAAATGTGATATATATACATATATCCATTAATATAATGGAATATTATTCAGCCATAAAAAGGAACGATATCTTGACATTTGCAACAACATGGATGGATCTGGAGGGCATGATGCTAAGTGAAATAACACAGTTAGAAAAGTAGCATATGATCTCACTCATATGTGGAATTGAAGAAACAAAACAAATGAACAAAGGGAAAAAAAAGGATATAGAGAGGGAAACCAAGAAACAGACTCTCAACTATAGAGAACAAATTGGTGGTTACCAGAGAGAAGGTGGGTGAGGGTGGGAAAAATAGGTGAAGAGAATTAAGAGTATACTTATCACAATGAGCACTGACTAATGTATAAAATTTTTGAATCATTGTATCGTACACCTGAAACGAATATAACATTGTATATTAACTATAGTGGAATTAAATTAAAATATAAAATAAAAACTCAAAAAAAGTATCAAATGGGATAATGCCTACAATACAATGAACATAACCCTCAAATATGCTCAATACATATTTGTTCATCTCTTTGATTTATTTATTTATTTATTTATTTATTTATTTATTTATTGTACAGAGATAGATAGAGTATGTAAGATTTAGCCAGAATACATTATAGGCCATTTATCTTATTCTTAATGGAAATAAGATGTGAAGTTTCTTTCCTCTATTCCCTTTTTTCTCCAACGTGTAGTTAAATAAGTAGCAAAATGTTGACAGAATTTGATTTTGTTGGAAACTGATCCTTGGTTATGTCTGAAAGATTCAATATTATAATCAGTAAACTATGAATGTACAACAGTATTTGGGGATTGGTGTGGAATCTAATAAACTTATGACAATTCACTGGTTGTCTTAAATTTATACTGACATTATTGGACAGAAAAATAATAACACTCCCTTGCTTTCTTTTTGCTTCTCTTTTTTTTCATTCATTGAAATTATGGCAAATATAGAAAGATATGGCCTCTGCTAAGGAAAAATGTTAAAGGAGAAAGACATACAAAAATATAAAATGGCAAGAAATAAAAGACAAGTTCATGTGCCATATGGAATGAGGACAGATGTCAATGGTGGTTCAAAGCTCCTGGAATTATACTCTCACAGGAACTGATATGTAAGCAGAATCTCCAATTCTAACCAAGTTAGTGAGGGCATGTATGTGTGAAGAAATACCACTATGAACAAAGACACAGAGCTGTTACCTTCATCAACCAAGTAAATGACCAGTTCTCTATGCAGAGAGATATAGAAAAGGAATTTTAAGAGGATAGAAAAATTTAATGTCTTACAAGACATGGGAGGCCGCATCTTCTTTGTAATTTCTTGGTTTATATTTTTTCTGGTGAATACAATTGTAAATGCATTATTTATTTGCCTCTCTTAAGCTACACAAGTAACACAAGTATACTGAGTACATTGGCTCTGTCAAAAAAAAAAAAAAATCAAACCACAGAGATACAACTACATTATACCTTTCCCATACTTTTTTTCCATCCATCCTACATTTAAGACTCCTAATTTGGGTATGTATTCTTTTAAATTCTTTTAAATTGTTTTCTGGGTTTATATAATTCTCACTACAAATGTGCATATATTATACAATTGACCTTTGGACAACATGGGTTAGAATGGCATGAGCCCATTTATACATGGATTTTTTAAACAAATACAGTACAGTATTATATATGTATTTTCTCTTTCTTGTGATTATTTTAACATTTATTTTCTTGGGGTTCCTGGGTGGCTCAGTTTGATAAGCGGCCAACTCTTGACTTCAGCTCAGATCATTATCTCACTGTTCATGAGATCAAGCCCCATGTAAGGCTCTGTACTGACAGTGTGGAGCTTGCTTGGGATTCTCACTCTTTCTTTCTCCGCCCCTCCCCTGCTTGTGCATGCTCTCTCTCTCTCTCTCTCAAAATAAATAAACTTTATTAAAAAAACACAAAATCATTTTATTTTCTCTAGCTTACTTTACTGAAAGAATATAGCATATAATAAATATAACATATAAAATATGTGTTAATCAATTTATGTTATCAGTAGAGCTAACAGTAGGTTATTAGCAGTTAAGTTTTTGAAGAATCAAAAATAATAGGCAAATTTTTGACAGCACAGGGCTCAGAGCCCCTGACCCCCATGCTGTTCAAGGATCAACTATATATCCACATATTCATCTGTTTAAATGTTCAAAAGAGAATATCCATCCCTAGGACTTTGAAGTACAAATGATCACAGTAAGCAGAAATTTTGGATATGAAACTTCAACAGCGTAAGTGGAAACACACGTGTCATCACTGTAACTCAATATTGATGCCCAGTTTGTTGTACGTATTCCAATCTTTTCTTCAATGGACATGAATTAAGGGTTATTTTTCCTGATCACAAGACTCCGTAATCTTCAGGTGTCTATAATAGTGGTGAGGCAGGCAGACTAGGGAAGCACTGGATATTTGAAAGAGTAACAAAAAAAAAAAAATAGGGAACTGAGTCTGACATCTGACAGTTTGTGGTGATTAAGCCAACCGGTGACAGCTCTGTGGTTTCTCAAGACCCCAAGTAGACTTAACTGCAGCATGCATGCGCACAAAAAGCCAGTTCTGCACTAAATGACTGAGAATGACGCCTCCACTGGGAACGCCAGAAGACTCCTAGTAGGTCCTGGCCACATATGGAGTATCTGCAAGAGCAAAATTTGCCTCTGCATAGTACCGACCATAGAGCATGCGTAATACTATGTAGAGTTCCTAGATATCCCCTGCTATTCCCAGAACCCCATGGGAATATTTAGTCCCCAAATGATAACCTCCCATACGCATCAGAGCCTGACATCCACTTGGCATCACTTGGATTTTCTGAGTTTTCCCGCACTTCCACTTTGGGAGTGTGTACTTTTGCATTGTAATAAATCTTATGCTTATATTTTATTCTAACTCGTCTTTGAATTCTTTCTCCAGCAAAGTCAAGAATCTGACATTGGTTGGTGGCTGAGATCTTGGGTCCTGAGAACTCCCCCAATGTATAAGTGGGTAGAGCAAAAGACCTAGAGCCTGCTTCATATTCTGTGTCTCCCCCTCTCTCTGCCCCTCCCCTTCCTTGCTCACACTCTGTCAATCTCTCTCTCAAAACTAAACATTAAAAATTAAAAATAAATAAAAATAAAAAGAAGAAAGCATGTGTGTATGGGAGGGGGGATAAGGCTGTTTATTATGGGACCAGTATGACTTTCAAAATATCAACAAAACTAAATGTCTCCAAAACCAAAAAGCAACCATGGAATGGGAAAAGATATTTGCAAATGACATATTGGATAAAGGGTTAGTATCCAAAATCTATAAAGAACTTGCCAAAGTCAACACCCGAAAAAACAAATAATCCACTGAAGAAATGGGCAGTAGACATGAATAGACACTTTTCCAAAGAAGACATCCACATGGCCAACAGACACATGAAATGATGCTCAATGTCACTCAGTATCAGGAAAATACAAATCAAAACCACACTGAGATACCACCTCACACTGGTCAGTATGGCTAAAATGAACAATTCAGGAAACAACAGATGCTAGTCAGGATGTGGAGAAAGGGGAATCCTCTGGCACTGTTGGTAGGAATGCAAACTGGTACAGCCGCTCTGGAAAAGAGTGTGGAGGTGCCTCAAAAAATTAAAAATAGAACTACCCTATGACTCAGCAATAGCACTAGTAGGAATTCATCCAAAGGACACAAGAGTGCTGATTCATAGGGGTACATGTACCCCAATGTTTATAGCAGCACTTTCAACAATAGCCATTTTATGGAAAGAACCCAAATCAACTGATGAATGGATAAAGATGTGGTTTGTATATACAATGGAATACTACTTGGCAATGAGAAAGAATGAAATCATGCCATTTACAGCAATGTGGATGGAACTGGAAAGTATTATGCTGAGTGAAATAAGTCAGTCAGAGAAAGACAGACATGGTATGTTTTCATTCATATGGAACTTGAGAAACTTAACAGAAGACAGACCATGGGGGAAGGGAAGGGGAAAAAATAGTTACAAAGAGAGAGGGAGGGAGGCAAACCATAAAAGACTCTTAAGTACAGAGAATAATCTGACGGTTGATGGGGTGGTGGGGGAGAAGGGAAAATGGGTGATGGGCATTGAGGAGGGCACTTGTTGGGATAAGCACTGGATGTTGTATGTAAGCAATGAACCATGGGCATCTACCCCAAAAACCAAGAGCACACTTTACACACTGTATGTTAGCCAATTTGACAATAAATTATATCAGAAATAAATAAATAAATAAATAAATAAATCCATATTCTTCAGTACTTTGAGTACTGAATAGAGTGTATTAACATGGTAATATATAACATACTATTAAAAATTGGTTATCTTCTTACCTTTTTTTAATTTGAAGACAAAAATGAGGACTGATTTTTAAGGTCTAGCATTTTTGGCAGCATAAATAAAATACTGTTCAGCATCTGAAAACAATTTTTTTTTCCAACGTTTTTTTTGTTTGTTTGTTTGTTTTTTATTTTTGGGACAGAGAGAGAGACAGAGCATGAACGGGGGAGGGGCAGAGAGAGACGAGACACAGAATCGGAAACAGGCTCCAGGCTCTGAGCCATCAGCCCAGAGCCCGACGCGGGGCTCGAACTCACGGACCGCGAGATCGTGACCTGGCTGAAGTCGGACGCTCAACCGACTGCGCCACCCAGGCGCCCCTGAAAACAATTTTTTTAAATAATAAATAAAAATTTAAAAAAAAAAGAACACATGGTGGGGGCGGCAGCAAGGCTGTTTATTATGGGACCAGTGGGACCAGTATGACTTTCAAAATGTTGTTCTATGATCTTTTTATATATAAAAAATAATCTTTATTTATTTTTGAGAGAGGGACAGAGACAGAGCATGAGCAGGGGAGGAGCAGAGAGAGAGGGAGACAGAATCCGAACTAGGCTTCAGGCTCTGAGCTGTCAGCACACAGCCAGACGCGGGGCACGAACTCATGAACCAGGAGGTCATGACCTGAGCCAAAGTCAGATGCTCAACAAACTGAGCCATCCAGGTGCCCCAATGTTGTTCTAAAATCTTAGGAAATGAGACAAGTATAGTCAGCCAATCACAGCATGGGGTGGGGGGAGGGGGAGCCAATCCAGAAGTGTGCAGAGTGGAGGAAAGGTCTTGAGGGGAAGTTTGGATGAATCTGACTGCTTAGAGAGGGAGCTGAATGGAGAGAAAGCCATAAAGTTGTTTGACTAACTGGATATGTAAAAGGAAGTGAAGGAAGCTCACCATATAGGTTGTAACCACATTGTTGCAGGTCTTGCCTGCTGAGGTCCAGAGTGAGTACAAATTGTGTCCTAAATGGAGAGTCAGGAGCAACGCAAGGAGCTGTCGCTTTCCTGGCACACTGGCAACGGGCTCACCTTGTACTCACACTGAATGAACTTCACGTTGGTGCCAACGAACCTCCTTCTGTTCATTCCACAGCAAGTAGCACATCATCAAAAATTCTGGCTTTTCAATCTCAAAGCCCCACCCTGTAACTTGGCATGTCCCTAAACTATTAAGACTAAAATCTTAAAAAGAAAAGAAAGAAAGAAAGAAAGAAAGAAAGAAAGAAAGAAAGAAAGAAAGAAAGAAAAAGAAAAGAAGGTGGAGGAAATCTATTCTGTATCAAAAACCTTCTCTCACATCATGTCTCACTCTATTTATTGTCTTACAACTGCACTATTTCTTACTAAGTACCCCAATCCTAAGACTCATGCACATTCTTCAGCTTTCAGGTGGTATCACGATCTTCCAAATGGAAGATTTTTGGATTTTCATACATTTAACTCTGGATATTGGTGCTCAGATATTTTCCCTCATTTAGCATCCACCCAAAGGTCATATTGAAAATTCCATATAGATACATATACATGAATGTAAATATATGTGAAAATGTATTAGTAAAATTTAGCAAAGCTTCTCTATTGATAAATAAGGAGATATTCACAGAGATCACCTCAGGGCCTTAAAATAACAAAACAAAATACTCTTGCACTTGTCTGTCCCTAAAGATACCTTCTATGTATTTGTTCAGGTGTAGCCCTTGCTGAGGCAGAGTAACTCAGAAAGAATATATGGTGCTGTGTCTTATGACAGAAATAACTCCTACCTAAACATTTATATGCATTGTAGTTTCTCCATAGGCTAAAGTTCCCTCATTTTGGCTTGTGTAAATCATCAGAAGTTTTAAAATGTATGTTATCACTTATTTTCTTTATAGGAAAATCCATGAAGAGTGATTTAAATTAATATTAAGGGAATTAAAGTAGGGCGCCTGGGTGGCTCAGTGGGTTAAGCATCTGACTCCTGGTTTTGGCTCAGGTCATGATCTCATGGCTTTGTGGGTTCAAGCCCCATATTGGGCTCTGTTCTGACAGTGCAGAGCCTGCTTGGGAGTCTTTCCCTCTCCCTTTCTCACTGCCCCTCTCCCACTCATGCTGTCTCTCTCTGAAAATAAATAAACATAAAAATTTTAATAAAAAGAAATTAAAGTAAAAGGAGAAGAATGAAGCATTGAGTATCAGTGAAGGCAGTAGGCTCAGATCATTTGTCTGGTAATTCCATAAGAAGATGTTCGAAGATGGAACTGTGAGGATTTTTCTACTGTTAAAGTATAAAGAGTCTCATTTCCATAGACTATCAGTGGATGGTGAATTTCTTTAGTAATTGAGTACATTTTCTTTAGGAAAACTATTATTTATATTGAGGTCATCAGTTCCTGAAAAAAACAGTTCTCAACTGAAAGTATTAAATACAGCAATGTCTAGAGATTAGTGAGTCATGACAAATGTGCAATAGACAAATCTGAGTTGAGTGAACCTATGATAAAGTTGTTAGGAGTTATAATTAGACCAATATTGCCAAGATCAACCGGAGTTGGAAAAATTAACTGTAGACCACATTTTCAAACGTAGTTCCTATACTAAACAGGGCTGACATTACAATTGGAACTCCCACCCCAGTTAGAGATTTCTGATCATTCGTTAGTGCACATGCCAGGCTGCTGTACTGCTCAATCACCAATAGACATGTAGAAAACAATATTGTTACCAAAAATAGAGTTTTAAATGTTGAGTAAAGGCCTCTATTTTTAATCCTATCAAACATATTAATCTGTTTCATCAGGAAGAGCTCTAGGGCACGGTGAACAAAGTACCACACTGGTCAATCAGATCCGAGTGATTACATTGGTTTTATGGCACATCATGAGGTTTTGAAAATAGATTTTATATTTTATAGCAGTTTTAGGTTCATAGCAAAATTGAGTGGAAGGAACAGAGATTTCCCATATATCCACTGTTGTATGATTTTGAGGGAGGCAGATCATAACTGAATCTCATTTTTATCCAGTGTATAATAATAGAACTGAAGTAGATCACTTCCAGCTCTTACGGTATAGACTCTGTCCCTCCTCAGTTTAAGTCCTTAAGAAGTTCCTCTCACTGGCTGCACCATATCCACAAATCCTTACGGCCCCATCATATCTTGGGTACAAACTAGTATCTCATCTCATGTTGTGCTACCTCATTTCTTCTAGACATAGATGCAATAGTATTTGAGACTCTCAATAGCCTACTTGCCCCTATATTCCCAAACTCTCAATCCTGCTGTACCCAGAGAAACACAGACTGAAGTGGTGGCACTGACAGGGTTACAAACACTGCCCTGCATTTATCCTGGGGCCTCCTATCTCAAAGGACTGGAGGAGACTTATAAACTGATCCTTCTTTCTCTGAGAATTAGAATGGTCTCTGATGACAAGTGGAACTATTCTCCCAAGTACATGAGTGAGTCCTGGGGGAAATAAAAGTGGGAGGTAAGAGGAAATTACAGGGGGGCACTTGAGAGACAAAAGAGAGGAAGGTGGACACCCAAAGTGTGGGAAGGAGGACCAGAACACTGTTGGAGAAGAGAGACATTCTCAGTTCATCAGAGGATATAATTTTCACTAAAATACCTTCATTGTTCATGCTCATTCCTATAGAATTCAAGCCAGACTCAGGATTTTCAGGCTGGACATGCCCAGGATGCCCTAGATCTTTATGGTAGGTGGTCTTTGTGTCCATGGGTGGGATGTGATACTTATAACGGGAGAAGGATTATTTTTTTTTCTGATATGACAGAATAAGGATTCCAGAATTCTATTAGGATGTACTAGATAACCTTCAAGAAGGTCCCTTCCAATCCCAAGTATCAGTGATTTTTAAGGTGACATTAATATGACTCAGAGGTCTAAAACCGAATTACACTTCTTCTGATGGTCGACATCTTAAATTCAATCCTTAAACTCAATCCTCCTCCTCTAGGAAATGGTAGAAGACATCACAAGACCATGTGAATTAATTTGAAATATAGGATCAGAAACAAGAGGAATTGGACAAAAATTGAACCAAGGCCAGCATATAAGGAGCTGTGGAAAAACAGGCAGAGCAAACACTAGTGAATATATGGAATGTAGTGATTATATGTTGTGGCAACTTGAGAGCAGTAACATGGCTGCTCAGATTCCAGGCTCCCTGTAGTCCCAAAGACCTCATTCCTGTTCTTGGAGAGACTTCCCATTTCATCCTGGGCTCTGACTTTTTTTTTTTCTCCACGACTGACACTGAGTAGAATGAAAAGTATAGAAGTAAGGCCATCATGATTACCCAGACTTTGGGGGTGGAGAAAAAGGTTATGAAGTAATTTATATTATGGCTCCACTGAATTTTCAACTGGATGAGATGGAGATGAAACTGGCATCATTCCCACCCCTCAGGTTACCAGGTTAGGTCACTTTTGTGAGGTGCCCACTCTGGGGTGTTTCCTTTCTGGAAGGATACTCCAGAATCTCCTCATAGCTTCCTACCTTCTGTGACTTTTCAAAGAAATACTGTTGTTGTCATATATTGTCTTCATCAAATTACCATTATTTTATGGTCACTATATATAAAGAATCTATGCTAAGTATTTTGATTACTATATCTCCTTTAATCTTAGTCCATCCTGCCAATGATTTTATCTTCAGTTTACAGATGAAGCTACTTTGGTGCAGAAGGAAATAAGTCATTTGCTCAACTTGAAAATTGAGCAAGCATTAGAGCCAGACAATTTCATTTATACAGACAAGCCCCAGGCAAGAGAAGCAGGGATTGGTGGTGGTAATAAGCCAGGCATATTGAGGAAAATAGCAGGACCTTAATCACCAGGTCATTCAATACGTGGACACTATTTAATTGTTATATGAGTTCGTCAGAAAGACTGAATTTTTCTCTGGAACTTGCTTGTTTGATTTCTACATTATGGGTCTTCTGTTTCCTAGAAAATTATCATTATTTATCACTCCAGCCAAATATCTACTACAATCAGGGTTTATCTGCATAGAACTAGAGAAAATTGAAGGGGATTTGAAGTTCCCAAAGGGCCACAGTAGACTTTACAAGACAGGAAGATGCCAGTTTATTCATTGACAAGGGGAAGCAATCTGTCTCATGGATTGTAAATTCTCAAAACAGCATTTTGGTGAGCAGGGATTCTTGGCACTTGATGGGCACTTGATGGGGATTTTGAGAGGTGGCTCCTCTTTCTTACTTCAGAGATGTTTTTCCTGAGCACATAAATACTGGAATCTGCTGGGGAAATATATTTTCTCATTTGTTCTTAGTAGGAAAGATTTAGGATCAAGGTCAGAAGCTTTTTCTGAGCACTATAGTTTTTTGGTTATTTGTGTTGTTTTTGCCTTGAAGCATGAGTTTCCACTTTATCTTTCCACAAATCCTATCTATTTTCTATTTTCTTTTCCTTCTTTCTTTCTTTCTTCTTCTTTTTTTTTTTTTTTTTTTGTACAAGGTACCACTCTCTAAATGACTGATCAGATCTGAAGCATAATAGAAAGAAGGTTCTGAATCTTTATAATCAGAGTCAGAGGCAGCTATACTTTGCTTAAATTACATATTTTATTACAGTAAGAAAATTACACTTAAAAATTACATAGTTCATTATTATAATTTTAAAATTCAAAATTGTTTTAATTAAGTCTACTTTAAGCCACGTTTAGTTCCTGGGATTGCTAATTCCAGACCAGGCATGTGGCCTCAATTATATGTGGTTTAACTGTGGATATGTTAGTAAGACCTGCTTATGGTTATAAGTGCTGATGACCCATACTTGCCTGAATTCTGTAAAGAAACTACATATGGTGTTCTAGTATCATTGAAAAAGCTGGGAAGCTTAGGCAGAAAAAGACATTGTGTGTAAATCACAGCAGAAATCATTAAAAAATAGAACTAATGTTAAGATCAGTAGCCCTGGGGCGCCTGAGTGGCTCAGTCAGTTAAACATCCAAATCTTGATTTAGGCTGAGGTCATGATCTTAGGGTGCTTGGGATCAAGCCCCATGTTGGGTTCTGGACTGACAGCAAGGAGCTTGCTTTGGATTCTCTCTCTCCCTGTCTCTCTGTGCTCCTCCCTTCCCTGTCTCTCTCTATGAAAGAAAGAAAGAAAGAAAGAAAGAAAGAAAGAAAGAAAGAAAGAA
>NW_024412411.1:262217-338124 GCF_014898765.1 Herpailurus yagouaroundi
ACTTTTACAAAAAAATATCGGTAGTGGTTGGCAAGAAAATTCTAGAGGAAAATTATAAAATGAAGAATGTAATCTGGATCAGATTGTGTGTGGACTGGTCTGGGTTGTGTCTTTAGGAGAAGATTGTCCATATTTTGAGAGAATGTCAAGGAGTCTGCATCTGAGAGGCAGGAGGGAATCTCCTTGTGGTTTTAAAGAAGATATTTTACTTAACAAACAATACTCAGCAGTGAAATATAGAAAGAAAAAGCACAAATTTGGGGATGAATTCAAGAGTGCTTATAGGAAAGTACTGAAGTTTCATTGTTTTGTTTTGTTTTGTTTTCCTGACTCAGATGCTGATCTTATCATTGCCTTCCTCACTGGAACGATCCTGAAAATGGATTGTGGTTTAACAGCGAGCTCTATGACAACCTTAAACTCCAGTAATACCCTGTCCTCCACATTCTATCTCTCAGGTATCCCTGGCTATGAGGAATTCCACCACTGGATATCCATTCCATTCTGTCTCCTGTACCTTGTTGGAATCATGGGTAACTGCACCATCCTGCATATTGTTCGGACAGACCCCAGGCTCCATCAGCCCATGTACTACTTTCTGGCCATGCTTTCCCTCACCGACATGGGCATGTCCATGCCCACCATGATATCACTGTTCAGGGTGTTGTGGTCCATTTCCAGGGAAATCCAGTTCAGTACCTGTGTGGTCCAAATGTTTTTCATTCACACTTTCTCCTTCACGGAATCATCTGTGCTCTTGGCCATGGCCTTTGACCGCTACGTGGCTATCTGCCACCCTCTACGATATGCTACCATTCTCACCCCAAGACTTATCATGAAAATTGGAATTGCAGCCCTGCTTAGGAGTGCCTGTGCCATGATTCCACTTCTGGCTCGGCTGGCCTTCTTTCCTTTCTGCCACTCTCACATCCTTTCTCATTCATATTGTCTGCACCAGGACATGATCCGCCTTGCCTGTGCTGACACCAAGTTTAATGTTATATATGGGTTGGTTCTAATCAGTGTGCTGTGGGGAATGGACTCTCTGGGTATTTTTGTGTCTTATGTGTACATCCTTCACTCTATATTAAAAATTGCATCACGTGAAGGGCGGCTTAAGGCTCTCAACACGTGTGCATCCCACATCTGTGCTGTACTCATCCTATATGTGCCTATGATTGGGTTATCTATTGTCCACCGTTTTGCCAAACACTCTTCCCCATTGATCCATATCTTCATGGCTCACATCTACTTATTGGTTCCACCTGTGCTCAATCCAATCATCTATAGTGTGAAGACCAAACAGATCCGCCAAGGAGTCCTCTACCTACTTCTCCACACAAAAATCAGTTCTACTATGATGTAGGTATATCCTTAAGACAATGATGACATCAGTCTAAATGATGTAAATACATAGTGATTGTTTGCTCTAAGTATGTTGACATCAGAATTACCAGTGAAATACTGAAAGGCAGAAATAGAGCTAACAGAGTATCCTCAGAATGGTCCAAAGGAGAGAGTTGATGTCCACTGAGACCATACAGATTGACTTAACAAGTGCTTCATAAATTCCCTTTAAATATGAACATGTTGGCATTGAGTGTTTTAGAAATCATTTCCATCTTCTCCCTCCCATTTCTGATCCCAATCCTTTCAAGGTCATTTATCCATTAAGTTTGCCTTAAATATATTAAACCCATATTTCTTTGCTTCCTGATATTTATATTTTCCAGGTATTTAATATTACCTTTGTTGTTATATCAATGTGTTTCTATATCTGCATGTCCACTTATCCTTTCTTCTTTAAAGATTGGAAAGTTTTTTCTTGATTTAAGAGAATATTAAGGCTCAAAACAGAAATTATCAAGTTTCATGGTACATCAGCATCATCTTTTAAAAGTCTGTACACATGTTCCGCCTTTTCTGAGGAGATTTGTTTCCTTCAGGAATAGAAAATTGCCATCTGCATATTTTTATTTTACTTAATTTTAAGAAATATTTTTTAGAATAATTACTGAGACTCAGTAATTTTTGAAAGCCTCTAGATATTACCATATGAAGCCAGTGACTATAATCCATTGGATCAAATGTATCTTAATAATAATTTAGGGCTACACTACTTATTCAAATGTAAAAAAAAAATTTGGCTATGAGGAATTTCATTCGTGTAACAATATAACTCATTGAGGTGTAGCTACTTATAAATTTGTGGTAGTAGGAGACAGTTACAGATTTAGGTCTCAATTTTATCTGTAACTCTTTTCAGTATACAAAACCATCTTTCCTTATAATTCTAAAATTATCTAGCACATAGCTGTGCATAGGGTGGTACAAAAAAACCTTGCAAATGTAACTGAATTTTCTTGGTTCATGGTCTACACTTGTTTAAAGGCAAAAAAATAAATTAAAAAATGAAGGGGGAAATGATACTTTTAAAATGCCTTATAATTCTCAATATTTGTAGAAGTCTTTTTTTAATGTTTATTTTTGAAAGAGAGAGTGAGAGAGAGAGAGAGAGAGAGAGGATGAGTGGGGGAGGGGCAGAGAGAAAGGGAGACAGAGAATCCAAAGCAGGCTCCAGGCTCTGAGCTGTCAGCACAGAGTCCTATGCAGGGCTTGAACCTGTGAACCATGAGATCATGACCTGAGTCTAAGTCAGAGACTTAACCAACTGAGCCACTCAGGTGGCTCAACTTCTACAAGTTGATTTCACTTGTGTCAAGTTCCCCTGCGTCAAGGTTGGCACTGCAATCAGCTGTTTATTCCCCGAATGGTTTAGCACAGATTCCCATGTTCTTTATGCAATTTACTGAGGAGAATAAGAGAAAGAGATGATGTTGACTGCTATTGGCTTGCCTAACTTTCAGTTAAAATTCATGGGCAACTCCAATACTGTTCTATAATTTGATCATTCCTGGTACTATATATAAACTAATACCAAGACAGCAGCTTCCAGTGGTCAAGTAATAACTGTTCATGTTTAGGTATATACCACCTGAATTAGAAGAGGAGTAAATAAAACTGTCATTACTAACCATGATTTTGGGTGGAGATTATATATAATAAGATTAAGGAAGTATACACATTATTAATTAAAAGGAGTCTACATGTATATGCTTACCTGAGAGAAAAACAAAAATGAATTCATTGAATGTTGATGATCCAGAGAAGTGAGACAACTTATTGCAATGGCAAGAGAATACCAATAAGCTAAGAGCATTCCTTTAGTGAAGATACATAATAATGATGCTACTTAGTGGTTAGAGATGTAAATCAATGCAGTTTGTCTTCATATGTATTCTTATTTTTACATTAATTATATTTGTGCCTTCAGGTACTCCTGAACTCTGAAATTACATACCCTCATACATAGTTCAAAGGGATATAGTAAGTCATGTATTTTAATTCACCAATGTGAAATTATCCTGAAATTCTTCTATTGACACCTATTAACTACCTCACCACCAGACTTGAGAAATTATTAATTATCAGTCAGAAACCACTGGATAATATAAAACTAAGCCACATTTTCCACTGAAGAACATTCAAGGTAGAGTTCAATAATATGATCTTCATTTAGAATTTTCCTACAGGTCAAATACAGGTCTCAGCCTCACCTTTGCCATTGATCTCAGAGTCGTGTCTAAGCACAAATGTCCCAGTTGCTCCAAAAGAAAATAAACTGCTTTTCTCTATTGCCCAAAAGATTCATGTAATTTTTCCTTATTTAGACCATGGCCTTGATTTTTTTTGTCTACTTTGTGGTTTATATCTCAAATAATTTACGACCATATATTTATTTCTTTATTCTTCTGATACATATTTTGTAGATCACGTGTATGCTGTATTTCTTGTTAGTATGAATACTCAGTGAAAGATACAAGTTATGTGTCTTAATGAAAGAAATATTCAGATACTCTACACACACACACACACACACACACACACACACACAATTGTTTCCCAGGTAAGATAAAGGCATTTAGTTTCAAAAATAAAGAGTTCTGGAATTATATGAAAGATGAAAATGGTAAATGAGAAACTAAAAATAACAATGGTAGGAAACGTTCATTGGCTTTCCAGAGTGTCTAAATGGAATGTCTACAGCTGGAAATAGGTTGTTTACAGGCACAGGTGAGGCAATAGTTAAATTTACAAGGTCCTACTTTACCATACAACCACTTAGAAATACTATGAAATTCCCATTTATGTCCAGATATCTTTGTGGTTTTTTAATGTTTTTTTATTTATTTTTGAGAGAGAGAGACAGAGAGTGAGCAGGGGAGGGACAGAGAGAGAGGGAAACACAGAATGTGAAACAGGCTCCAGGCTCTGAGCTGTCAGCACAGAGCCCAATGCAGGGCTCAAATTCACAAACCACAAGATCATGACCTGAGCTGAAGTCTAACGCTTCACTGACTGAGCCACCCAGGTGCCCCTGTCTGGAAATCTTTGTAAACATAATTTTGTAGAAATTTGTTTGTTTGTTTTTCTTCAGTACGTATAGGAAAGCCATAGAAATCAGCAAACCTTGAGAGAGAGGAATATATAAGGCCCTATCGCCTCTAAGAAGTTGATGTCCTGACTCATGAAATATTTCCGTCTTATTCTTGGCAGGATATGCTGCAAATGCAACCAACTGGAAACACTGTTATTTCTCTCTTTTTTTGTCATTATTTTAATAACTCCTTGGAGGCAAAAACAATTTAAAGTTGGTGCTGTTCAAATAAAAGTAACTGTCCTCTATCAAATATTCTCAGCAGCACACACACTCTCCAAAAGCTACTGAGAGTCAATAGCCTACTTTTATATAAGCTTAGTTACATAATTTCACAAATCAGCAGAATACTCAGTAACAAATAAAAAATATGAGACAAAGAGTAGTACCTGGCATGCCAAAACACCAGTTCATGTCAGGTTTTCAGTCTGTGCTATAGTTTTTAGTTTACTTTTCTAGATGTTACATGTGTGCCTGCAGATATCAAAGAAGTTGGGCCTGTGCATGGTAAAATAGATTAATACATTTGTAAAGTCATATCTAAAGATCTCTCACAAGTGAAAGCTGACAAAATTAAATATAATTTCAGAGATGGATAGTAAAAAATCATGGAAGAGACATTTGTGGGAGGTGTCATCAGAAGTTAAATTGCAGACTACATGGAGTCAGATGATAGCATGGCCTCTACTGGATGCCTTATGTTTTGCATCTTACATCTTCCAACTAATCCACTGACTTCCATGGATATTGGAGCTTTCTGACAATATAGATGATTGAGAAGTCACTCTTTATTTGTACGATTATTTATCATCTATCTATGTCGAGTTACTTGAGGGAAATGAAAAGTCATAGTATATTGATACTATCTTCAAAAATTCCAGAAGAGTGAGAGAAAAATATGTACATGGGAATTGTGAACATATGAATGTTTCTCAGTGATATATATTTCATTTTCTCAAGTTAGAAATTAATTTCATAAGGATTATTCTAGAAATAATAAGTGACTCTAAAGTACTTCAGCTATAATTTCAGTAGATTACCTAGAATACGGGTACGTATCTCTCGGGTTTTAACACAGTATACAACAGGGTTGAGAACAGGAGGAATCAATAGGTATATATAACCCATGATAATGTGCACCATAGATGGAACATGTTTCCCAAAGCGATGGATAATGGATACACCCAGCATAGGGACATAAACCAGAAGCACAGCACAGATGTGGGAGACACAAGTGTTAAGGGCCTTAAATTGTTGTTCCCGGGAGGCGATGCCTAGCACAGTAATCAGGATCTTCAAATAAGAGAGGAGAATGAGTACAGAGTCCACACCAAAGGTGATGAGAATGATGATGAGGCCATAGATGCTATTTATTCGGTGGTCAGAACAAGAGAGCTTGATTATATCTGGGTGCAGGCAGTATGAGTGGGAGAGCACATTAGCCTTACAAAACCTCAGTCGTTTGATGAGAAAGGGTCCTGGAAAGATGACAGCCACAGCCCGTAGCAGAAGCCCCACACCTATTTTGGCAATGGTAGAATCAGTCAAAACAGTAGTGTACCTGAGTGGGTTGGAGATGGCCACATAGCGGTCAAAAGCCATGGTGAGGAGGATGCCTGACTCCATTAAGGAAAACACATGGATAAAGAACATCTGGATGAGGCAGGCATCAAAGTCTATTTCCCGAACATTAAACCAGAAAAGCTTGAGCAGGGTGGGCAGGGTGGTAGCACAGATTCCAAGGTCACTAGCAGCCAGCATGGAGAGAAAAAAGTACATGGGTGTATGAAGTGACTGTTCCACTTTAATAACCACTAAGATGGTGATGTTACCCATTAGGGCAATCAGGTAGAGGACACACAAAAAAATGGAAATCATTGGATGTGAGTCTTCCAGACCAGGAAAACCACTCAGAAGAAAAGGTCTGTAGCTACTACCATTGAAGAAGACCATGATGTGTCATTTGGAGCGCAGAAATCAGCAATCTTTGTATATAGATTAAGAGAGTCTGGATTAGCACCCCATCGCCATGATCCTTATTTCATGAAGTTTACATTCTGTGCTTGTGCTGTTGACTACACAAGTCCCCTTCACCACCTATTCAAAGCTGTAGTCAAAGAGAAACATGAAGTCACTAGTAAACTTATAGACAAGAAATCATAAGAAGAAACTCATATGAGCTATTTAATTTCCACATATAACACTATCTTAATAAAGACATGAAAAATCATATGAAAACAGTCTCTAAATTTTCCTTCCATTTTTTTCAGATAACCTGTGGCATGGTTGCTAGGCAAGAACAATCTAAAACTACTTTAAAGATTAAAGTCTAGGGAAATAGGTGGAAAGGGGAGAAACCTCTCTTGATTCTTATGCTTGCTATCTGTCTTCTTGGCCACGAAAGCAATTGATGGTGACAGGGAAATAGGAATGTCATCCATACAGAGTCTTTGCAGTGAGAATAGCCTCATATCCCTCATATCCTTGATTAAATTAGAATCTTTATCAATACATAATCCCAAGGTCCTATTAGGATAAGATGCTGACTATTATTTCTGTATCTTTATTCTCTCTCAACTTCACCTTAAAGGTGTGTACGAAAGAATAAGACTGGAGTCCAAGAAGTTCATAATTAATACACAGGACACATAAAAAATGAGCTTTAAAGAGCTCTGACTAACATCTGAAGTTGTACACAAGTGAGCTCCACTGTGCATCACCTTACCTCACCAGAGGTTCTGTGGGGATAAAGATGAGCAGTCACCTCACCTGTGGAGACCTTCAGTTCTCTCATGACTTATGGCTTTTCCAAATGAGCTCAGCTATAGACATGTTTCCTAACATCAAAGGTTCCCAAGGGCATAGAGGGGGATGGCCTGCCCATGCTGTCAGGGAAAGAAGCTATTGGGAATTAGAGATTAGGTTCAGAACTCAGGTTCTAATTTCATTAACTCCTGATTTCCTCATTTTTGCTTAGTTTAAGGAGATAGATGCAGATATGCCCTGGCTTAAGACATTTTGCTGTCACTCTTATAGTTCTCACTCCTTGGAAAAAGAATCTAGAATACATGAAATTAATAGTATTTATCAATACATACTAATTATATGTAGCATAGTGGACAATCAGGTGAAATTTAGGAAACAATCTTCTGTTCTCTTCAGTCTACAGTTTCATTGCCATCAAATATATCTTGGAAGCAGTTCTGGAAAAATGAATTCTAATTTGGGGTGAGACAATTAAGGTCAGAGTTCTGCTATGATAATTCCAAAGTAATAGCAATTTCCCTTGAAGCCCCCTCCCTAGATATTTGGAAAGTAATAACATACTTCTAAATAGTTTGTGGGTCAAAGAAATCAAAAGAAACATTAGAAAATAGTTTAAAGCGAATGAAAATGAAAACAAAATATGTTCGAATTAGTGAGAAACCACTAACACACAACTTTTTTTTTTTCACAAAGGAAAAAAAATGCAGGATTGTTATAAAGAAGCAATATTTGTTTCTATCTCCCTGGATTTACAATTCCCAATCTCTGCTAACAGATTGGTTTGTAATGTTTCAGACTTCTCATGATGCCGAGGTGTATACAAAAGATACGTTTTAGGCAACCACATTATGTTTAATTCATAGAAAGTGTCTTTAATCAATTAAAAGTGTATCATGATGGCTTCACTTCTGTGCTTGATAACATGAGGAAGCAGCCATAGACAAAAGCTTATGTCTTGGAGTGCCTGGGTGGCTCAGTCAGTTAAGCATCTGACTCTGGTTCAGGTCATGATCTCACATGCTTGTGAGTTTGAGCCCCACATCGGGCTCTCTGCTGTCAGCCCAGATCCTGCTTCAGATTCTCTGTCCTTCACGCTCTCCCCTCTATCTCTCTCTGCCTTTCTACTGATCATATGAGCTCTCTCTCTCTCAAAAATAAATAAACACAAAAGCTTATGTTTCAAACAACTACTCCAGATTCACCCACATACAAACAAAAGAAGATTGTTTTTTTTTATTTTTTAAGTTTATTTATTTATTTTGAGAGACAGAGAGAGCATGTGAGCAGGGGAGGGGCAGAGAGAGAGTGAGCAAGAGAGAGAATCCCAAGCAAGCTCTGCACTGTCAAGCACAGAGCCCAACATGGGCTCCCCCTCACAAACCCTGAGATCATGACTTGTGCCAAAATCAAGAGTGGGACGCATAACCGACTGATCCACCCAGGCACCCAGCAAAAGAAGATTCTTTAATCTTCTCAGTGGAGGCACTGATGTCTTCTGACTGTGAACTTTATTGTAGTCATAGTTTTCTCTTAATTTTAAAGGCCCAATATGCTTCGGAACCAAGACTAAGCATCTTCACTATGAATCTTCTGGCTCATACAAGTGGAATAAGTCTCCCTGTTTATTCATATAACTTTCACTGAATTGTTCACTTGGAAATTTAATCCTTGGTTTGCATAGGTTTCTCCACTATTAGAATGCTAATATCTAAAGTTAAGGATCAGTCCTACTTATCACTGTATCCTTGGGGTATAAAACATCGCCAAGGCTTCTATATAAATGAAAATAAAGGCAGAAGAGAATGAATGGACAAATGAGTATGAAAGACTCAACACCATCCCATGACTGAGTGGAGCCAGGGGTTTTCATCATGTCGTTGTCAAATAATACCAATTTCCACCCCAGTACTTTTCTTCTCCTTGGCCTTCTAGGGATGGAGGCCATCCACACTTGGCTCTCATGGCCCTTCTGCCTATCTACCTGAATGCTCTGCTGGGTAATTCTTCTCTTTATTGTCAGAACAGATTCCAACCTGCATGACCCCATGTACTTCTTCCTCTGTATGCTCTCTGTGGCTGACTTGTTCATCTCCATCACCACTGTGCCCAAAGCCTCAGCATTTTTTGGTTCCATGGTAGGGAGATCTATTTTGAAGAACACTCACACAAGTGTTTCTCATTCATTCACTATGCAACATGGCCTCAGGGTTTATCTTGGCCATGGCCTTTGACCAGTATATGGCAATCTGTGATCCTCTGAGACATTTTGCCATCCTGACACATAGAGTCATCAAGAACTTGGGGCTAGCTATTGTCCTCCATGGGGTTTTGCTCTTCAGTCCTCAACCCTTCATGCCTCAGTGGCTTCCTTACTGCAGAACTACTGTCATCTCTCACACTTAAACTGTGGATTTATGGCTCTGATCGGGCTACGTTGTGAAGAGACAAGGATCTGTAGAATCTGCAGGCTGGCTGCTGCCTTCCTTGCTGGAGGTTTAGATTTCATATTAATCCTATGTTCCTATGTTATCATCCTTTACACTGTCTTCCATCTTCCATCCAAAGGTGCTAAGCTCAAGACCTTGGAAACATGTGGATCCCATGTGTGTGTGATCTTAGCGGTCTATGCTCCAGCCTTTTTCTCCTTCCTCACTCACAGATTTGGTGGCCATATGGCTCCTCATATTCACATCTTTGTGGCTAGCATCTACCTCCTTGCTCCATCCATGGTGAATGATCTATAAGAACCAAGACGATCAGAGATCAATTCCTCCAAGCTTTTACTTCTCACAAATTCTGAAACAACAACCTCATCAACTATTCTTTTGTTAAGATTCATTTACTTACATGGGGGAAAAATATTAACCCTCTTTCTAAAAGCCTGAATCCCTATATCTTCTATTTTTAATATTTAAAGTATTAATTAGCATTGACTAGATTTTGTTCTCAGGAGAACCGCTTGGAAGGTGGCTGATTTAAATGATTTATTCTTAATATATTTCCCTGATAATGTAATATGTCCACCATTATGTGGTCTTATCTACTATGTTTGCTGCCACAAGACTATCCTGTTGTTCAGTCTTATCTCCTTTATCAGAGGTGTTTTATTGACTCATTATCTCTGACTTTCATTGTGATGCTGTACATTTGTAGGTCTTAATTGATGGGATTATTTATATCTCCTGAACACTAAGACTGAAGGCATTTTACATGTGCAATCCTGGAGATCTGGATGATTTTGACCAAATTTTCTGAACAGATGAAGAAACTCTCATGATGTTCCTTCTAGAGTTCTTCCTGGAATTTTTGGTAACATATTCTCATTTCACTCTGTCTAGCTAAAATTCTTTTAAAGTTTTTAAATGAAATCACTTCCTAAAAACACTCTTCCAGAAGACCTGATGATATCAAGAACTGTCCTACCGTTCTTTTATCTGTTTCCTCAGTGTGGTTCAAATTGACTCAGTTGATTCTTTGAAAATATTTATAGCCCTCTTTCCCATTTGATGATCTTGCATATTCTAATCCCATCTGCTCCTTATCTATTATTTTAAATAGAGAAATATTCTGTTATGGTATTTTCTTATAATTCATTTTTCCAGCTACTCTTTTTTAAACCTTCTTTTTTTTTTTTCAACGTTTATTTATTTTTGGGACAGAGAGAGACAGAGCATGAACGGGAGAGGGGCAGAGAGAGAGGGAGACACAGAATCGGAAACAGGCTCCAGGCTCCGAGCCATCAGCCCAGAGCCCGATGCGGGGCTCGAACTCACGGACCGCGAGATCGTGACCTGGCTGAAGTCGGACGCTCAACCGACTGCGCCACCCAGGCGCCCCATTTCCAGCTACTCTTGACTGTGATATACCTCTTTTCTTTTTTTGAAGTTCAATACTCATTTATATGGACTATTTTGTAGGGTAAGTCATTATGGGTATATGACATAAAGATTATAGTTTCTTTATGATCTATTGTATTCCTGATAATGTTCAAAATTAACCTTTAATAGCATAGGTTAGCAATTTCTTCTGTGGCTAGAATACCTCTCTCAATGTCTATTTATTAAGTATCGTGTCACTTTTAACGTTGAATTTTTTATTTCTTCTTTCTGGACAAGTGTTTAAGTTGGAATCAGATGGGTAAATTGGAAATAACTTCACTGTTTAGGTGTCTATATTTATTAATTCTGATTTAAAAAAAGATGAAAATTTGCCAGTGAACATAGAAAGGAAAAGAAATTAAAGAGGAAAAGAGTCCAGTTAGAAAAAACAGACTGATACCCTCAGAAGCATCTTCATATTCATGTTTATTCTAAGTCTACACTGTTCTACTTAATATAAAAGTGATGACTTTGGCTCATGATCCCATTCTCATAGGTAAAGTATTTTGTTGTTGTTTGGGGATTTTTGTTTTGTTTTTTGTTTTTGGTTTTTGGTGTGAATTTTAGTTAATATTGAAGAAATAATTTCACTTATTTATAGATCAATGCAACACTTATTCTGGAGTAGTCAGGAGCCTAGGCTACCTATCACACAATAGGTCAGCCAGGTATTCAATCAAAGAAGATTCATTCAATGAATGCACACTAGAATTCTGCTCTAATGTAGGCATGGTAGTAGGTGCTGAGGATGTAGTAAAAAAACAAGGCTGCTATGAAGCAGATGGGTTTCATAAAATGTTGATCTAATGGAGAGAGGGCACTTGGGAAATTACATAAAATAAATTATGTAACTCGTAAGTTGAGTGAAGAATTTCGCATTCTGAAAATGTGTTATAAAAATGGATGAGATGCTCTGAGAGAACAAAGGATGAGAATACTTTTTTTAATGTTTGTTTATTTTGAGAGAGAGATCACACATGCATGAGTGGGGGAGGGGCACAGAGAGAAGGACAGAGAGAATCCTAAGCTGGCTCTATGCTGTTGGTGCAGGGCCCAATGTGTGGCTGGATCCCATGAGTCATGAGATCATGACCTGAGCAGAAACCAAGAGCCGGTTGCTTACACAACTGAGCCACCCTGAATGGGGGCTACTTTAGGTAGTATGATCAGATTATCCATCAGCAGCAATCTAAAATATAATGGAAGCATTTTTTTGAAAAGCTGGAGAAAGAAAAATCTATGGAAAGGATAAGAGTAAGTCAAAAACAAAACAAAACAAAAACCTGGAGGTAGAGAAAAGCTGAAGTTATTTAAGGACAGATACAATAACAGTGTGTTGGGAACAACATGGACAAAAGAGAGAGCTGTAACAAATGCATTTGGGGAAGGCTACACAAACCAAACACATTAATCCTTAGAACCACAGAATTGTATGTCTGAGGGCCACTGATGCAATAGAGAAGGACAATGAAATGAGACCATTTTTAACCACTAATTTAAGATAAAGCTGGAAGAAGAGAGGACATCCTTGGAAGAATGCAATCAGCACTCACCTAAAACACGTGGAGAGCAGAGAACTTCTAGGAGTAGTGAAACTCCAGGGAAGGAAAAATTCTCAAACCTTGTAAGTCTTCTATGCTAAGTTCCATCTCCTGTTTTGGAAAGAGTGGGGCATGGAGGTGTAAAATGGAGACATCTGAGTTGGAAAATCTGAAAATTTTGAAAATTCAGCTTAAAACACAAAAAGAAAATAAAATGACAACAACAACAATGGGGGGACTAAAAGTCAGATGGAGAAAGTTTGTTTATATGAGAGCAATCCCTTATGACAGAAGACTTAATTTTTTCCCAAGAGCCTTGGGAAATGGTGCCAATATGTTGCTAATTTGGCTCTTGGAAGCTTGGAAAAATGATGATCCATACTGACTGAAATAAAGCACTAGAAATGCAATTGTACAAAAATGCTGAGAGAGATGTACATGATAGAGTAGAGAGACTCTGCAATGCCAATAAACCACTAGCCAACTATGCACCCATGTAAGGTATTACAGAATATTTTATATATTAAAATATATTATATACAGCATAATACAACACATAATAATACATATATATTATATATAAAATATAATACAATATAAATATATATAGTATACAATATATATAGAAAAATATATTATATATAGTATAGTATATATAGTATAACATAGCTACATGTTTTGTCTCTGTTTAAGCAAATATTGGAGATAGATAGTGGGTCAGTGAACTATTGAAAACACAAGTATTAATGGTACCAATTGCAACTGTTATGCCAGAAGTTGGTTTTGGCTGGATTTTTCAGCTACATGACATGTAGATATTGACATGTGTTATTTTTCAAAGCTATCAGAAAGAAAGTTAATAAATAGTGCACACTCACAAGGAAAACAACAACATAATATAAATACAGTCATGCCCAAAATTTTCTTTTTTTTCTTTTATTTATTTATCTTTGTTGTTGTGTTTATTTATTTTTTTTCAATATATGAAATTTATTGTCACATTGGTTTCCATACACACCCAGTGCTCATCCCAAAATGTGCCCTCCTCGATACCCATCCCAAAATTTTCATCAAGAGGATGTCATCTTGGTTCATGTTAAAAGATTATGTTGAGCCATAATTGAAAAGTTTGTTGGCGGCCTTGGTAAGACACATGTGTTCTAAAGAGTGGGAAATAAACCTTCTGAATATTAAGTGGATTATTTCAACAGCGAGTTTTTGAAGAGGCTGTTTGTCTCAGACATGTTCTCAAATTAAGGATAAATGTTTGAAACTGACATTTTCCATTACAAAAATTAAGCACGATTCATGGTATACTTTTTAATGTGCTTGAGACAATATATTTTGCAGGTGGAATTCTTTCTGCAAACCCTTTATCAAGTCACACAAAAGACTTTAACCTTCGGGTTAGGTTTAAAGCAAGAAAGAGTTATGAAGCAGGTCTTGGCTGCAGTGTACACAGCCTGAGGGTTTAGGCCATGGACCTGGCAGTCTCCAGGCTGTTATAATATTACCAGTGGAAAGATATCATGTGGAATTTATGGTTAATTCCCATAAGAGAATCACATTGTACACCTCTGTAATACTTGAGAAAAGCCATGCCACATGCAGAAAAAAATATACACCATTAAAACTAACAAAAACCAGTAGCAGCGGCAGTTGCTGAAGCCAACCTGAGTTTCCAGGGACAGGGCATCTTCTGGTCAGAAGAATAGAGCACCCGACTCAGGAGCTTCTTCCGGCCCTAGGCCAACAGAATTTACTGAGGTGAGAGGGGCGAGAGCTCTTCCAGTCTGGCCAATCACATATCCCCAGCCTGGGATTGAGGGGTGGAGTCAGGTGTTCGGGCAAGTGATTGGCTGGGAAATGGTCCTCTCCACCAATGGGAGGGGCGGCGGAAGGAGGGGCTAGGCCTGGCTGCCTTAGTGCTTCCTGGAAGTCTCCGGCTGGAAAGATTCCAGAGGCAGGGAAGGGGCGCCTGGAAACAGTGGAGAGACGGCGGTGGCGGTGCAGTCCCGGATCCTGCAGGCAAGTGAGGGTGGCTTGAGGGATCTCGAAGCCAAGAATCGGGTCCTCTCTGTCCACTCTGAGGCAAGCCTTTCTTGGCCGACCCTGCTATCCCTGGCTGACCGCGTGGCCCTGTCTCCCAGTGTGGGCCGGTGTTGCATGTAGCCCTGGGTCCTCATCCCTGGCCCTCAGCATCTGACCCGGTGAGAAGCCCCAGGAAGGCGGGAAGTTGGAAGGAAGTAAGGCAGAGAGGGACGAAAAAGAAATGGGACTCAGTTTTATAGCAAGGCAGGTTTCCTGTAGCTGTCCTGGAAAGTAGCCCGGGGCTATAGCACAGGTTCACAATTGTTTTGTGCCATGAGTCAAACTGCAGGCCCCGTGAAGCTAGGCATTGGTGAAGTCCAAGTTGTCCTAGTGCAAGAAACACTCATGTTTAGGGGGAAAATAGTTCCTTTTATTCTTGAGCCCCTCCTTTTCTGGCTCTGGCCTTGTCTGTGTTGTCACTCTCCTGTCCTTACCTGTTGCACTCACCCCCACCTTTTCCTTTCACGCCTGTGCCAGCCTCCTGTCTCTCCAGAAACGCTTTCTGGCCACCATTCTTAGAGCTGTTTCTCCTGCCAGGAGCCTCCTGTTGTTCCCTTTCCCGACCCTACTTCATTGTCTATAATCCCCAGTAAAGGGAGGAGGAGTCCCCGGAGAGTTGAAGGTGTTTGGACTCTCCTTTTAGTGGTGTATGAAAGGATTTCCCCCAAAGCAGTCCTTTGATGAGCTATTCTCCCAGCTATGGCCCCTTTTATTTCCACAGGCCTTGGGCTGTCAGCTTGCTTTCCAAAACTTTCCTTACACTCTCTCAGCAAAGATACAATGTTGCAGTATTTATGTTGAGGGTCAATAAGGAAACTTACTATGCTGTGTTCATGCAAGGCATTGACCATCTCTAAAACAGGTGATAGAAAATGGGCACCAAGGAGGATAAGCAGTATGAGTTGCATGTTCCTGCCCCCAAATGAGGTGTTAGTGTGCCAGCACACCCTCAGTCCTGGGCGTGGTGGGGATCTGCTCTCTGAAGCCAGCCTGAGGAGAAGTGGTTGAGCTTTGGGAGCTACATGCCTGAGGCCTGTGAACTCCAACTCTGTTGGTGGTCTTTCCCTGTGGTTCACAGTCTAGCAAGGGCCTAGCATGTGCAGCAGCATTTACTGCAGGCAACATTCTCCAACCTGCAAGAGACCACCTGCCCTTCCTACTCATCCCATCCAACTGGGATCTTCTTCCTCTAGCTTGCTGTACTTTAGATACCATTAGGATTTACCAGGTTTCAGTGAGTTCTACTACCGAGGCTGATGCATTTTTAGGAATCTTAGATGAGTTGGCAAAGGTTCATGTTTAAATATGTTAATTACTGGACGGTGTGGAGAATGGGTTAGAAGGGTTTGTCAGATGGTCTGGGCTGCTGGGATCCTTGTTCACTTTTTCATGTATTTTTTTTTAATAGTAGAGAAACAAGGTTTCTAGCTTATGTTTTCCCTTACCCACTTATTGAAATATATATTTTTTATGTTTATCTCCTTTGAGAGAGGAGAGAGAAGTCACATGAGTGAGGGAGGGCCAGAGAGAGAAGAAGAGAGAAAGAATCTCAAACAGGTTCTGTACTATCAGTGCAAAGCCCAGTGCAGGGCTGGAATCCATGAACCGTGAGATCATGACCAAGATTTCAACATTCAGTATGGCTTGACATGAACCATGAGATCATGTCAAGGTTTCAGTATTCAACCAACCGAGTCACCCAGGCACCCGTTAATGAAATAATGTATTAAATATGTTCCTTTGTCTTCCCTCCACAATAAGTCACTGAGAGCCTTAAGAAGGTATTTCGCCCGTAATATCAAGGAGGAAATTCTCTCTTCCCATGTACTTTATTTTGGAAACAGACACTATTTTCTTATTCATCTAAAGAAACTTCTAAGCTGATCTGGTAATGAATATAAATAATAATTCTTAGGCAAATAAAAACAAACAAAATATTAACAATTTTTTTGTTGTTATTTTACTTGACCCTGGTAGGTACAGAGATACAGAACACCAGCCTATGGAACAAAATGTGACTATTTGGCCAGACTACCTATGATTCCCCAAATTCTGTGAGATCAAGAAAATTATGTGGTCCATCCCAGTTCATTATAAGATGGGAATCATTTACCTTGGATCAGGGACAAGCGGGGCCAGAAGACACCAGCACAAGCTGGTGTTCCAGGTCGCCACATCGACTATCACTCCTAATACCTCCACTTCTCCCTCAAGGCACATCTGTTGTCCCATAATAGTTACTTATGACCAGCTAAAGGAGAAAGAAATAAGTCTAGACTGATTGAGTAAAACAGACTGCCTCTACATTACAGTACCACTCAGGAGTGTCCTTGGCAGATAAAAGTGAAGGGAAACGCACCTGAGATTTGGAGCTTCCAGCAAAGGCAAATGTGCCCAATAGTTACAGCTTCAGGAGGTGTACCTGATCATCCTTTGGTGTTTAAAAAGAAGTGACCTGGGGTAAGAATATATGTAGACTCCCAGAAATGTGTGAAAGACTAATTGGTCAGGAGGTTGGACAGAGAAGTAATGAAACACTGGACAAAAGCGTTCTGTAGAAGAGTCATACAGCTGACCCAAAGCAGAGGACACCCGCGTAAAGGTGTTTGTGTTTACAGTTAATATCCACCAGAGAGCTTCAAACATGGAAGGAGCTTGAAACAACCAGTTAGGCAGAATGATGTGGCCAGAAGTCATCCTCTGTCATCAGTCACCCTCAGTGTTGGAACACGTGTGAAACGTATGCAGTAGACATGAGGGTAGAGATGGAAGTTGTGCATGAATCCAACTGTGTGGGTCCCCACACACCAGGGCTACTGTCATCGTTGCTGCTGAATGTGCAGCCTTCCAGAAACAGAGCTGATGTGGACACCAACCAGACACTTAGTGTCAGGTTAATTACAATGGACCTCTTTTGCCCTGAAAGAATCAGCAATTCATCATGATTGGAGTTGATTGTATTCAGTCAGTTACTTTATGGAATTGCCTTCTCTGTTTTTAGGACCTCAGCAAACAAAAGTAACTGAAGGTTTACAAAGTAATTGATCCTCCCAGATAGGATCTCATCCAACTTTGTCACCGTGGAGGTGCAGCTCTGGGCTAGTGGTCATGGCACCTGTTAGTCTTCTTACATATCACATGACCCAGAAGCTGTAGGCCTACAAGCGATGGAACAGCCTTGGAAGGTGCTGCTGACTTGCTAGTTAGGAGGTGATGCCAGAGGAGATTGGGTGGCTTCCTCCAGGAGATGGCAAATGCCCTAAATCAGCGGATGGAGGTCTGTAATGCCCCCAGATCAGGTAGGATTTTTTTTTTTTTTTTGCTTTGAAGGAAATGTTCTTTTCTTGCTTCAAAATATCCTTTTCTTTGCTCCAAATATGTGGTCACATAAGAGGCAGAATCAGGCACTTGTGAAGTTACATTTTATTAATTTCAAAAATGGTTCATTCTTAGCCATATCTTGATATGCTAAATATACTAATGATGTCAAAAGTCATACTTTTAGGTTTAATTATTAAATCTACCCTGTAAAACTTCTAAATAACTATTTCTAAAGTTATTTTTATTGTTTTGGTTTCATCTGTTTTTATCAGCATTTGTTCCTTCTCTAACTTTTAACGTCTTGAAATCTGGTATTGTATTTTTATTTCTTCTTTTAAAAAAAGTTTAGGTACTTAAGACCATAATTCTGATGGGGAAAAATATATCTAATTGAAAGCCATATATATTCATATGTAAATTTCAGTTTCATGAAACACGTTGATTGATCTTTGCTTTTCCAAATATATGAGGAAGCAGACTCCAAGCTCTGACCTGTCAACACAGAGCCCGATTCAGAGCTCAACCCATGAACTGGGAGATCATGACCTGAGCCAAAGTCAGATGCTTAACGGACTGAGCCACCCAGGCACCCCGGGAATTTTATTTTTTAATAGATATGTAGAAAAAAGAAAACACACCTGGTTTGGGCACTAATCTAAGAAAAATTTACTCATTAGTTTCAGCATGTTTCTGTGTAAAAATAATGAACTCTATAATAGAGAAACAGGTATGATATTCATAACTCTTTGCTTAAGAACTAATAGTCCTTTGAGACTTAATTTCCTCTTATCTAAATTGGGAATGATAAACCATATCTATTTGGGGCCATATTTAAGCAAGATAATGAATCTAAAGCACTTAGCTAAATTATAAGTATGTTACTGCTCTAGGCACCTAGCAAAATGCAACTTTGTGTTTTGTAACTCTCCTTTATATCCTGGCAAGTTGTGTTTCTTGGCCCTTGGAGCTAGGTAACCTCGGAGCACAGGCTGTTAAGAAGGCAGGGCAGTGGTGGACTTTGTAAAAGGGCAAGTGATGGTCCCGTTATGGAAAGAGATCTTTGCCAGGGTTTTGGAAGAACCTCAGATATCAGCAGTTTGCCTCTAGGAACTATGCACAATTTGGTCTTGACCACAAACCATCTCAGAGGCATTTGTTGGTTGAGGTGATCCCAGTTCAGGTAGGATTTTTTTTTTTTCTTTAGGATTAAACATTATTTTCTTGACTCTGAAATTGACCTTTCTTTTCTCTGAATATGCAGTCGTGAAAGAGGCAGAGGCATGGCACTTGTGAAGTTACATTTTATTAAGTAAGCTTCCTTATTAAATAATTGCAAATGAAATAAAAAAGATGGACAGGAGAAAGAAAATTAGAATTAAAATGAATGAAGACCGCTAATATCAGTCTTAACCTGAACAGATTTTATTTCATTCTAACTATAGTTTGTGAAATAAATACCTTTTAATGTATCTCTTTAAGTTTGCACACATTGAAGTGAATCCCCCAACAATGTGCACACAGAGTTCAACCTGTCTTCATCCCTAGGAAGCAAAAGTATTCTTTACACGAGCATAACCATTTAATAGGCTACTGCTGGGAGTGACGATTCAGAAGAAAAATCTGTGCCACACGCTTACGAATTACCTTATTTTTTACACCATAGACAATAGGGTTGAGTGCGGGTGGCACAAGGAGATAGATGGTAGAAAGAAGGATGTGGGTTGAAGGAGCAACATGTCCAAAACGGTGGCTGAAAAAGGAGAAGAAGGCAAGAATATAAAACTCAAGGAAAACAAAAATATGAGCTGTGCATGTGTTAAATGCTTTGAGCCGTGCCTCCTTTTGGTGTAGATGAAAAACAGCCTGGAAAATAAGGATATAGGAAATGAAGATGAAAATCATGTCAAATCCCAGTATTGTAAAACCTACTAGGAGACCACATGTTTTATTGACTCGGATGTCTTCTGCAGCTAGCTTGACCACAGCCATGTGCTCACAGTAGGAGTGAGCAATTACAACGGAATGGAAAAGGTGTAGTCTTTTGATTAAAATTGGTAAAATGCCAACAAGCACCATTGCCCGAATTGCCACAACCAGCACCATAGTGACCAGGATGGATGGTGTGAGGATGGATGTGTGCCTCAGTGGATCACAGATGGCAACATAGCGGTCAAAGGCCATGGCCAGCAGGATGCCAGATTCCATGCCCTGCAAGGCATGAATGAAGAAAAGCTGGGCTAAGCACGCATCAAAAGCCATGGAGTATGAGCCAAACCAGAAGATGGCCAACATCTTGGGAGCAATGGCTACACAGAGCCCTATGTCAGTGGCTGCCAGCACTGCCAGGAAAACGTACATGGGTTGATGCAGGCTGTGTTCTGTAGGAATGATGATTAGTAAAATAGTATTTCCCAGAAGAGCCACCAGGCATATTGCAAAGAAGGAAAACCCAATCCAAAATTGCACGTCCTGTAGTCCGGGGATCCCAATTAGCATCAGTGTTGTGGGGTCTAGATATGACATATTAATGGATGCCATGGAAGTTCGTGATCTCTCTTTTCACCACTAATTCTCATACCTACAGAAAGAGAGTGGGAGTGTGAAGTGAAAGGACACAGACCCCTCTATCGTTCAGGCACATTTAGTATAGAAGAAGTAAGTTCAGTCTTTGGAGGACTGATTATTCAGTTTGGCTGAATTATTCAGAGGTTCTATTCTATATGCCAACATAGAGTAGCAAACAATCCTTCAAAACTAGTAGAGTCATAGGTGAACAGGGGAAAGTTCAGGATTTCTGATTTATTTTTTGTGGAAATGGAAACCATGAGTCTGAGAACACTGATCTTTTGTATTTATCATGACCTCTAGGCTGGGCTGTTTGAAACACCATCAGTAGGTTTTCCTTTTCTATTTGCTTGTAGATAGCCAGCTCAGTTTTGCTGCAAGTGCAGATTCCATCTGGGCATCTTGTGGACCTAAAAGAACCCCATTTCTGTCCCCATGTGGGTAAGTATGTAGCTTACGAGAGCCTTCACCCTCAACCAATACTATTCCTGGTCCCAGGAAGCAGGTTATATATCCCTGAGTCTGTACCATTAGGTCTCCAGTGGGGATTGGTAGGAGAGCGTATAGCTGTCTTACATTCACTCAGTGTTCACATAAAAATATTGAACAAATCACTGTTTAACAGGAGGCCAAGTGTGGCCCTTAGAGGAGATTTGAAGAAGGTGGTCTGTTTTCAAAGGCAGCCAGGGATGGTTCGTTCTCTGAATGGATTAAGTTCACTTAGGTGTAAAGGAGATTTGCTGAGTAAAGAAGGAAAGGTGGAATATAGAGGATGTGGTTTACAGAGGGGCTTAGGAAATTAGAAGAATACAGAGAAATGCTTTAAACAGAGTAACAACTAAAAATAAGATGCGATGTAGTCAAAAGCAGAGCCTATCCAGTTTGGAGATACCACACTGCTGAATGAGTGTGATGTTTTCTTCCCCCAAGTTACGTGTCAATGGAGCACTCGGTAAATTTACACCTCCTTCTGGTTTCCACATTGGGGATCCTACTTTCTCCTTAATAACTTTATACTATTATTCTCTATTAAGATTTTTATACACTATACTATGATAATTAACTATTATTTGAAAGCTGAAGCACCTTTGAATATAATGAGCTAATCTTACATCTCCCTGGTTTTATACTTTTTACAGAATTGATCTAAGCTCTCTTTAGTAGGAACCAAATTTTGCATTTAAGAAACTCATTTTTTCCCAATAATGTCATTATTCATTAATTTCATTAATCCTTCATTAATTTATTAATGAAGCCATTCATTAATTTCATTAATCATACTCTTACTTTTAAACCAGTTCACATTTTATTATAGTATTTTCATGTCAAGACACTTATTGAAATCACTCCCACAGAGAGATTTCCTCTGAACTGGTCACATTCGTACACCCTGGAAAATGGAGCCTTTTATGTGGAAGAGAGTGGAAGTCTCTCTTTCTCTGAGGCAATCACTTGAAAATGGTCATACAAATAGCAGTTTTTTTTTTTATTAAAAAATTTTTTTTTCAACGTTTATTTATTTTTGGAACAGAGAGAGACAGAGCATGAACAGGGGAGGAGCAGAGAGAGAGGGAGACACAGAATCAGAAACAGGCTCCAGTTTCCGAGCCATCAGCCCAGAGCCTGACGCGGGGCTCGAACTCATGGACTGCAAGATCATGACCTGGCTGAAGTCGGACACTTAACCGACTGCGCCACCCAGGCGCCCCAATAGCAGTTTAATGGTCGCTTAAAGCACATCTGTGGAGATATCAAAGGAATTTTTGGTGCAATAATTCTTACATGAATGAAAAATAATGATAGAAAGACACTGAGATCTCTTTGCTTGTTTGCAACAATACAATGAGCAAACAATAGTCAAAGTGGTCATAAGATAATGGATTAAAGCAACAAATATTGTGAAAAAGAATTTCCTCTGATGTCCGCATGTTGTATTTGGAAGTACGTGGATAAAATGTGTGGAGGGTGTTCCTAATAGTTATGAATGTGAGTTGCCAGAAATGATAGAAGGTAAGAGAAAAATCTCAAAATCTGAATAAATCAGGATCCCCTAAATAATGGTTCACTAACTGGCTGATACTGTAAAGGCAAAAATAAATATTATGCTCAGCTGCATCCACTTGATGATAATGTCTTTATCAGATTATTTACCTAGTAATCAGCAAGCAGTTAAAATCAATGGTTTCAAAGTCTGAGAGATGATCTGGCTACTCACCCTGAACCCCCCACCACATACACACATTTACCTTTTATGGAATCTTGCCAGAGTACACATCATCCACAATTTACCCGTCTGTAAATTAAGAACAATATCCTTATTTACCCCAGAGCTAAATGAGATCATATGGAGAATACATCAATGGTTGGTACAGTTCACATAATATTTATAACAGTTGATGAAAGGACTAACTGTTTTGTCAAGACAGAAATAGGATGCACAATTTCAAGGAGACAAGAAAAAACACACAAAAGTGAAAATTACTTGATGATAGAAATGAAAAAAAAAATCCTACAAGAAGATGAAAATCCCAGAGCTAAAGCGTTTTCTTCCATCTGCTTATATATAAGATTGACCACAACCAAAATAAGAAGGTGATGTCTTAAACTAGTCTGTAAATTCCCATGCGGTTACAAAATGTCACATGACTTAAAAAAAAAATCTTTGTAACAATTAGTCCTTTACAGACTTTGTGAGTTCGTAGGAATAAAATGCATCTGAATTACATTAAATACAATTACAGTGAGAAACAATAAAGGCAGAATTTGATGACTCCAAGCTTTCAAAATAACATAAATGCTATCATAAAAGGGATGGGTTATGGGGCGCCTGGGTGGCGCAGTCGGTTGAGCGTCCGACTTCAGCCAGGTCACGATCTCGCGGTCCGTGAGTTCGAGCCCCGCATCAGGCTCTGGGCTGATGGCTCAGAGCCTGGAGCCTGTTTCCGATTCTGTGTCTCCCTCTCTCTCTGCCCCTCCCGCGTTCATGCTCTGTCTCTCTCTGTCCCAAAAATAAATAAACGTTGAAAAAAAAATTAAAATAAAATAAAATAAAAGGGATGGGCTCATTGTTAGTTACTGAGTAGAAGAAAAAGAAGAGATTCTAATAGGTGAGCTCCAACAGAGGCAAGAGGTCAGAAAGGAGGTTAGGGTATCCTTGCCCCATCACAAAAAGGACTAAGATGCTGTGTAAATGGAGCAGATACTGAAACTTTTCATGGTTTACAGTGTTCCTGTATTTCTCCTCTTTTTCATATCACCCAAACACCCCACATCTGCCTGTGCAGGTAGATAGGTGGCTGATTGTTTCATCCTTTATTTTCAGTAAACCTGAGAACATTATGGTTAACAGGGATAAAGTAACCAGTATCTAGAATCACAAAAAAACACTTTCCATGTATCATAAATTACTCGAGGGCCATAAATAGAAGAAGATGGGACTAAGATGTCTGCAAAATTCTTTAAAATTATATTAGATTTACATTAATCCCCCCCCCCCAAATTCTTTTGTTGATGAAAGATTCTAAGCACAGAGAATGGAAATAGCATGACAAGGGACAGAAAAATGAATGACTAAAGCGGGATTTTAAAACCTCAGTCTATCCATTCTCTCCTAAGATAAACACCCCCTGCAGCCCCTTGTTCACTCCCAGTTCCCAAACTGTAGGGGCAGAACCTTACCTGGAGAAAGCTGAGGACTGACTTGGCATGTGCATAGGCTAGTTGCATCTTTGTTTCCAGCAAATTTTCCAGCAGAGGTAGATATTAAAGGAAAGGATGCTAGGCCTTCCTGAGTGCCTGAGCTGATCCCAGAGCATCATTACCTTTCTGATTCCCCTGGAGTGTCATTATCCTTCTGATCCCAGGAGTGTGTTGGTCTGGCCCAGCAACATATGTCCAGAGAGCACTGTGAATTCTAGAAGGAAGGAGTCTTCCTGGAATGAAAATTTGTAACTCTCTGATCTTGGGTTACTTTCAGAGAAAGTTGAGCATAAGCTAATGTGGAGTGAGATCACTAGAATACGAGAAATGGAGATTTCTTAAGATAAAGAAATAAAGTGTCATTATGTTTTCCACCCTCTGTTATCTGGCAGGACCTGTAGATGAAGTACTATGGTAGATATTCTTGTGCTGATAAATATTATAGTAATCTTGCTCTACCCGCTTCTCCTTTTTCCCGCTACTGCTACGTTACTGATAGACTGTTTGCATTTCACCACCTTCTCCTCTTCTTCCTGATCCTCCTACAATGTTACTCCTGTTGCCTAGTATTTTATAGTAATTTTCAGCTTTCAATAAACCTTAAGTACTTTTTTTTTCAAGGACCACATTTTTCAAGCCTCTCTGGTCATTGAGATATTTAATAATGTATCATTCGCTCTCTGTTTTTTTGGAAAGGTGATGGCAGTAAATTTAGTAACAACATCCCAAACCCCAGAGGACAAGTTTTATAGGTTTTTGTTAGTAATGGGTTATCCCTCTTAGAGACTGGAGGATATTTCAAAGGTTGGCTACTTTCTGACTCAGAGTTTTAATTCACTCACTTGACATAGAAAATCATTAATTAACTGATGGCAGTGTGAAGGCGGCAAACTGTTTTTCTCTAGTAAGCTTGCGGGTTACCGCGTTTCAGATGATAGTGACCAAAATGCAGGATTTCCGCCCAGATATTTTTCTTCTGAGTGAGGATCAACTGTGTGACATTCTGTCTCATGTGATACCATCACTAGTCTGTTTATTTACTTATGTACTTATTTTTTGATACTAAGTTGTGAGTACTTGTCCAAGTTTAGAACTTTTGGTCCAGCTTCAGTACCCATACAAAATCAATTTGGTCTATGAAGAGAAGAAAATCCTTTCATGTGCTATCAGTTGTCATCTTTCATTTATTTTTCCTTTCTTTTTTTCTTGCCAGTTTCCTCAGGAATTTATTCTTAAAGGCTGACATCTTTCGTTCCTGCTCACCTCATTATCCCACCTTCTTTTCTCTATCCTTTGATTCTTATTTTGTTCTTTATCACTCTCTTGTCTTTCAGTTCTTTCTTGTTTTCTTTCTCTTTTCCTTTTTTTTTCTTTTCTCTCTCTTTTTATGCCTATCTCAATTTTCTCAAAAGGTCTCTATCATTTGTCTGTTCTTTTTGGAGTATTTAATTTTTCCCTCTCCTTTCTTCAATATGCACCTATCACTGTGAAGTTCTCATCAAAAGAATACAATCATCTTTAGCCCAGAAATATTTTAGAGACCTTTCTCATTTTATTTTATAGCCTAGTTCTTGAAATAATATTTTATATCCATTTTTTCCTATTCAGGTCCTATATTAATATAGTTTAATCTTCTTTCTTTCTACTTGAATTTTTCTTGCAAAGGAATACACATCTCTCCCTTATAACCCAACAGTTCTACAACTTGGTATTTACTGAAAAGAAACAGAGAAGGCCATAATAAGACTTGTAGTATAATTTGCAGACTAGCCCTGACAACCCAATATCCACTGAAAAGATAATGAGTCTTGGGGCGCCTGGGTGGCTCAGTTGGTTAAGCAGCCGACTTCGGCTCAGGTCATGATCTCGCAGTCCGTGAGTTCAAGCCCCGCGTCAGACTCTGTGCTGATGGCTCAGAGCCTGGAGCCTGTTTCAGATTCTGTGTCTCCCTCTCTCTCTGACCCTCCCCCATTCATGCTCTGTCTCTCTCTGTCTTAAAAATAAATAAACGTTAAAAAAAAATAAAAAAAAAAGATAATGAGTCTTAATTATTCAGTTCAGTGAGATTTAATGTGTGTATACTACTGTGTAACCATCCATCACCCAACGTAAGATACAGAAAATTTTCAATACCTCAGAGAGTTCCCTCATGCTATATTCCAGTCATTGTCCAAGTCCCTCTCCACTCCAAGCAACTTTTATTGGCTTTTATTGCTACAGATTACTTTTACTTAAATTTTATTTGTGTTATAAATTTAAACTAATAGTGTCAAAACTGTTATAAGAGTTTCAAGCAGAAAGGTGGATTTGGCAAAAGAAGCATCTTGAAACAGGCTGTGGTATCTGTACATACTAAATATTATTACACTTCAGAGCATGATATGGAATATTGTAGAAGATAGAGAAGCAAGTTACTGTGTGTATATACACACATATACAATCATATGTAAATATATACATATACACATTTATACACAAACCTGCTGTTTAACTGTATCTGCCACAGTAATCCATATCATGTTTTGAGCAGTGAAATATTTAAATATATGTATGTATTTGAAGAGGAAAATGTTTTATGAAGGTATTGAGAGTTGAGGTTAAAAGTGTTTGAAATCAGTTGAAATGAGTTGGCTCAGTCGGTTAAGTGACCGACTTTGGCTCAGGTCACGATCTTGTGGTCCATGGGTTCAAGCCCTGTGATGGGCTGATGGCTCAGAGCCCAGAGACTGCTTCAAGTTCTGTGTGTCTCTCTCTTTCTGCCCCTCCCTCACTTGCACTCTGTTTCTGTCTATCTATCTCAAAAATAAGCAAACATTAAAAAAATTTTTTAAAAAGTGTTTGAAATAATTTAAGCAAGAAATAATGTAATATTTGCTTGGATCAATAAGATACAGTAGAATCCTCCTTTTATTGTCTCATGTCTCTGTGGGTCTTTTCCCTTCTTACTGCTTATCTCCTCCAGATAATCCATGCAATGCCCCCCAAACTTATGAGTCGCCAGATGAATGTGTACATTGTTTGGCCATAACTGTTATCTGTGTCTTCCCTGTTGTTACTTTAAAGAGAGATCTCCTTTACTTCGTGCAGGGAGCTGTGGTGAGGAAGGAGGCACCATGCTCAACCTTGCATGTGGGCACAAATAGGTATTTTATGCTGTTGCAAGACTTGATCTCTGTTGTCACACATTCAGCTCTGATAAGATCTTTTAATGAAACATCCTACCTGGGACAGTGGGCTCTTAGTTGTAGGCCAGAAACTTAAGGCTTCTGTAAATACATCACTGTTCTCTACATAGTTGGAAAATGACTTACTCCAAAATTGGTTGTAAAACCTTTGTTTTCAGGTTGGGAAGCATGTATATTGAATTAAATACTGAGTGGATAGTTCCATATCCATATCCATATGCTATATAAACATATGCATGTAAATATATATCTGAATAATTCAACTTTAGTACATGGTGTAATATTAACCAGTTATCTCTGTTTTTACAGGATGTGAAATGAGTCCTAACTAAAAAAATTAGGCATTGAGGGAAATTAGCAATTATAATATGGGACAATGTGGGATGGAGCCTTCCAGTACAATACACATAAATGAGTTTAGCACCTCTGATGGAGAGCCAGTTGAAGACTAACATGACAAGAATAAATTCCAGAATCCATGGCTACTTCTGTTACTAGTGAATACTTTGTTTAAGTTTTCTAATTTATTATGGTAAATAAATTCAGTATAGTTGCACAATACAAAATTAATTTACACGTATTATATGTGTTTTGATATATAAACAATGATCTATCTGAAAAACTGACAATCCCATTCAAAATAGCAACAAAAAGAATAAAATACTTAAGAGTAAACTTTTTTTTTTTAATTTTTTTTTTAACGTTTATTTATTTTTTTGGGACAGAGAGAGACAGAGCACGAACGGGGGAGGGGCAGAGAGAGAGGGAGACACAGAATCGGAAACAGGCTCCAGGCTCTGAGCCATCAGCCCAGAGCCCGACGCGGGGCTCGAACTCACGGACCGCGAGATCGTGACCTGGCTGAAGTCGGACGCTTAACCGACTGCGCCACCCAGGCGCCCCAAGAGTAAACTTTTTATAAAATGTTTATTTATTTTGAGAGAGAGAGAGAGAGAGCAGGGGAGGGGCAGAGAGAGAGGGAGAGAGAGAGAATCCCAAGCAGACTCTATGTTGTCAGCATGGAGCCCAATGTGGGTCTTGATCCCACGAACTATGAGATCATGACCTGAACTGAAACCAAGAGTCAGATGCTTAACTGACTGAGCCACCCAAGTGCCCCTACTTAAGACTAAACTTAAACAAAGAGGTAAAAGACTTGTATGCTGAAAATTATAAAATGCTGATGGAGGAAATAAAAAATGACACAGATAATTGGAAAGACATCATGTTCATTGATTGGAAGAATTAATATTGTTAAAATTTCTGTACTATCTGAAGTGATCAAAGATTCAGTGTGATTCCCATCAAAATCTCAGTGGCATTATTACAGAAGTAGAAAAGAAACCCATTAAAATTTATGTGTAGCCACAAAAGATCGCTAATAGTGAAAAGCAAAGTGAAGAACAAAGCTGAAGGCATCACACTTCCTGGTTTCAAAATGTATTACAAAGCTACTGTAATCAAAACAGTATGGTACTGAAATAAAAGCGGAAAAATAGATCCATAGAAGAGAGTACACAACCCAGAAATAAGTCCATACATGTATAATCAACTAGTCTTATACAAGGGTGCTAAAACGATGGGAAAACAATAATGTCTCTAATAAATGGTGTTGGGAAAACTGGATATCCACATGCAGAAGAATGAAATAGACCCTTATCTCACATCATTCACAAAATGACCTCAAAGTGGATTAAAGTAAGACCTGAAAACAATAAAAGTCCTTGAAGAAAACGTAGGAAAATGCTTCTTGCCATTGGTCTGAGCAGTGGTTTTTTTAGATAAGACATCATAGTACAGGCAACAAAAACAAAAGTAGACAAATGGAATTATATCAAACTAAAAAGCTTCTACACAGCAAAAGGAACCTCAGTAGAGTGAAAAGACAGTCTATGGAATAGGAAATTTTTTGCAAGCTGTGTAGTTCATTAGGGGTTAATATCCAAAATATATGAGGAATTCATACTACTCAATAACAAAACAAACAAACAATAACAACAACAAAAACATTACAAAATCGGAAAAGGACCTGAAAAGACATTTCTCAACAGAAAACATGCAAATGTCCAACATGTACATGAAAAGGTGCTCAACTTCACACAGCATCACGAAAATGCAAATCAAAACCACTATGAGGTATTACTTCACACCTTTAGGATGTATCAAAAAGACAAGAGATAAGGGTTGGAGAGGCTGTGGAGAAAAATGAACCTTTGTACACTATTGGTGGGAATGTGAATTAGTACAGCCATGACGGAAAACAGTACGGAGTCCTCAAAAATGAAAACACAACACAAAACTACAATATGATCCAGTAATCCCACTTTTGGTTATACATCCAAAGGAAATGAAGTCACTATCACTTGTTTCAGGTTGGAATTAAAATGGGCTAATCAAAGGAATAAAGAATATGTTATTGTCCTTTTCAGTCCCCTTTAGGATTCCATATCCTGTTAAATGGTTGATAAATTAAATGGTATCTCATATTATCGAAGGATGGCTACATCTGGAGCTAAAACCTGAGGGTATGCACAGGCAAGTTACCAGGACTGATAATGTAGATTATCAGTCATTACTAAGTATACAAATTATTCTCCCTTCTGGCAATGATTCTGTAGGGACCTGTTTGTGTCAAATGTTATTTTTGCTTATCCTCTGAGAATATCATGTTGAGGCTGCTCCATATAGAAGCTGTATCTTTGGGTTGCTTGTTGGCTCTGAGTCAGTTTCTTGTTTGAGCTAGTTAGTTTTGTTATCCAAGTAGAGAAGGTGGAGAAAAGGAGCTAGCTGGAGTGACCTAAGTAAAATATTTTAGGACACTGAGACTCCTCCAAACGCCACCCTTTACTTTCTGAGTGTCATAGATTCAATGGAGGAGAAATAAATCTCTAAGCAGAGGAAATAAACATTTTTCATTCTCAATGGATGAAATGATGAAAGAGCCAGATTTTAGGAGGCAAAGATCTTTTTTAAGGATATCATAGAAGTGAGGATTATCTCTCCTTTTGAAATTATTTTTATCTTGCACAACTTACTTGAAGGAATACAATATGGGTAACAAAAATATGGATACCTTGTGATATCTGGACTCATGTACAGGTTGGTATTTTTAAGAGGATGTCATCATAATGATCCTTCCTATCCTGTATGCTTCTGGGAAAAATATTTTTGGAACCAATGTGTATATCCTTCTGTGCATTTTTCTTCTTTTCCAATGTTCTGTATTGTACTTATACATTCTATCTGTATTATTGAACACTTAGTAAGTCAAATCCAGTGGTCTAAACATTTGATTCTAAAATTCCCTGTAGGTTATACAGTGTGCGTATGTATGTATGCATACATTTTTTACCCATAGAATCTTATCTACTTTGTACCTTTGTATTCTTTGAGTCCAGACTACATAAGATTTAAATTCATTATGTCATGATTATTCTTCCTAATGGAAGAACATATTCTCAAGACCAGATATCATATATTGTTTAGATTCCAGTCTAAATGACACTTTCTATGAGTCACAAAACTTAATTTGGTCTACTGCTATCATTTCTAAAGAATTCATGCCCCACACATGATAATCTATTGCCTTATAAATTACTTATTTACAGTGTATTTATCACACGAATCAATTCAAAAAGCCATGTCTGTACTGTTCAAGAGGAAAGCCCAAGGTTAGTAAATGTAGAAGCCTAGAAAACAATCCTTCAGTTAGTGATATTTGGAGAGTTTAAGTGTGTTTTCATGATTCTGGCAAGCATATGAAGGGATAACTATGTATGGCTTTAATGAGTACATATAATATTTATGAGGACTTGTTTGAGACCTAGAACAACCAGATTCCTCTTCAAGAGCTGAAGGCATTACTACTCAGTGTCAGTGCTACAGTAGGACATAGGGGAGAACAGAAAACTAGTACCAAAGGTTTCTCTACAAGCAAATAATTTGTATCAAGAGTCTTTCTCTTCTGTAACCTTCCCAACCCCTGCCTCCTCGCTCATCCCTTTATCTGGGGATATCCCCATGGCTTCTTTGCCATAGAGGCTCATTTCTTCCCTGGAGCTGTGAGAAGTATAAAAGAATATGCTTTATTCAGTAATTGATGTTTTGGACATCATTAGGCCAATTTACCAATCCAGTAAATGACTGCTCTGCGTGTATCATAATGTGGTTTTCTGGATGAATAAATGAGACCACACAAGAAGGGTCCATCTCTACAGTGAACTGATACAAGTCTGAAACATTGAGTATGGGAAGGTAGTGAATGACATTAAGGTTAAGAAATATGTTGTTCGTGTGTGTGTGTGTGTGTGTGTGTGTGTGTGATCCTAAACGATATATTTTTCTTCAGAAGAATATATGTCTCTAAAGGGTACATGATAGGAAAAAACAATAGGAAAAAACAATAGGAAAAAAAATGACATTGTAATATACTATGCTTCTTGTTGGCCACATATGGATTGTGGTAAATGACATCTGGAAGGCAAGGAATATATTATTCTCATTAAAGAAACAATCCCAAAGATGGACATATCATGCTATCATTAAGAAATATTCCAAGCGATGTCACACTCTTACCACATGCAGTCCTACAAATTTTTAGTTGTCCAAATTTAATATGTAACTCTGAAAGCTTGATTGTCTGGATTATGACTTTCTTCATCTTAAATCAGGAGAGAAGAGATAATTTATTTCTATCCCATAAATCACTTAAGAGTGTGGTTTGTGCAGTCTCCTGCCTAAAACAAGAATCCCTACAATAACTCCCCGAAAGTTTCACAAGATTTCTGCTTGCTTACTTATAGTCATGGAAAGTCCACTCACTGGAGAGAAATACTGACTGAGAAATTCGAGTGGAAAATTTCAAACTCTTGAACCCTCCAATATAGTTTCTGACTACTACTGTTAGGGAAGCTCAAAATGGCTTTGGAGGGCACTTCTGCATTCTGAGGAGTAATACACTGCATTATTCACCTTGGGGAATCTGAAGAATACTCTTTCTTAGACTCCAACTTATCAGTAGGCATAGATACACTGTTTAAATATTAACTGCACTTACCATATTTGACACTGGATTTCACACTTGTAAAATAATAAATATGTTACAGATGTAATTTTCAGACAGGTGCTAATAAGAAAGAGTAGAAAGGAAAGATAAAATACTGTGTAGTAAATGATATGGAGAACTACAGTGAGCAATAGATGAAAATATACCAAGACAGGTTATCTACAACATATAATTGATGCAAAATTAGATCTTTTGCAGACATTTCTGAAAGAATAAAATGAAGCAGAGAATTTTAGAATATCTTCAAAATAATTGTTTATGCAATTGATCTTTTTCTAAAATGGGCAGAGGAAAAGTGAAGACTCAGAGAAGCTATTAAGGTAGAGAAATTGTCCCTCACCTCCTACCATTTTCTCCTTTGACTTATAAGTGTGTTGTGACACACTGATATTTTTGTCCATTTCTGTTTGTTCCTGTTTTTCTTGCTTTAATATCTCAGGCTCTGAAGGCTTGAGCTCTGTCATTCAGATGATCAACTTATATATGGCATTCCTTTTTTAATTTTTTTAAACATTTTTTATTTATTTTTGAGAGGCAGAGAGAGAGAGGATGGGTGGGGGAAGGACAGAGAGAGAGGGAGACTCAGAATCTGAAACAGGCTCCAGGCTCTCAGCTGTCAACGCAGAGCCCAACACAGGGCTTGAACCCATGAACCTTGAGATCATGACCTGAGCTAAAGTTAGATGTGTAACCAACTGAACCACCCAGGTGCCCCTATATATGACATTCTTGTCACCCACACATGCTAGTCATTGTTTATCTATTATGATGTTTTCCTTGTAGAGTGTAACCTCCATGAGAATAAATCTGATCTGTGAATTATTTTATTCCCAGTGCCTGGAACATGGTTTGTCACACAGTCACTGCTTACTGAACAGTTGTTGAATTAAGTACAATTGAATAGACAGGGAATCTTTTTACAGAGTTAAGGTGACTTATTTGCCCTTGTGATAATATGAAATCATACATGAACTATCTTTCTGTATTTTCAAACACAGTATTTTATGTGATGTTACAAATATGGTTACTTTGGTCCTAGTGAATTGAAATACACCTGGTTATGAATTTGAACTGTTTTTAACATAAGGGTCTTCTTGAACTGAATCTTCATGTTTTCAGCATCTGGTAATGATCATCTATCATAGCAGCTTCATCTTCAGAAGTAGTGACAGAAAGCAAAGGGAAAAGCGTCATGCCTCCTCTCAACACCTCTCGTCCCTCTCCTATCACCTTCTTGCTGATGGGCATCCCAGGACTAGAGCACCTGCATGTCTGGATTGGGATTCCCTTCTGCTCCATGTACGTGGTGGCTGTGGTGGGGAATGTGACCATCCTGGCTGTGGTGAAGGCAGAGCGGAGTCTCCATGAGCCTATGTTCTTCTTTTTGTGCATGCTCTCTGTCACTGACCTGGTCCTCTCCACATCTACACTGCCCCGCATGCTTTGTCTTTTCTGGCTTGGAGCCCATGACATTGCATTTGATGCTTGCCTGACCCAAATGTTCTTCATCCATAGCTTTACCACCATGGAATCAGGTTTTTTCCTGGCCATGGCCATTGACCGTTACGTGGCCATTTGTCATCCACTGCACCACACAACCATTCTCACCCATGCGCGCATCACCATAATGGGTATTATTGTGGTGATTCGGGGCGTAGCCTTCTTTTCTCCACATCCCATCCTGCTCAGGCAGCTGCCCTACTGCAGAACACGAACCATTGCCCACACCTACTGTGAGTTCATGGCTGTGGTGAAGCTGGCATGTGTGGACACAGGAGCCACCACACGTTATAGCCTCAGTGTGGCTTCTATCATTGGCTCATGTGATGCCATTCTCACTGCTGTATCCTATGCCTTCATCCTGCGCTCTGTATTCCGCCTGCCATCCCGAGAAGCTAGCTTTAAGGCTCTGGGCACATGTGGATCACATGTCTGTGTTATTCTTGTCTTCTATTCCACAGCCGGTTTTTCCATTTTCACTCACCGTTTTGGGAAAAATGTGCCTGCACATGTCCATATATTTATTGCAAATATGTACCTTTTGGTGCCCCCTTTTCTCAACCCCATTGTGTATGGAGTAAGGACCAAGAAAATACAGGAGCATGTTCTTAGAGCACTAAAGGTCAAAGTTGTCTGATTTTAGTTTGATCTATAGAAGAGATGGCTCAAGATATATAGAAATACCTAGAAATCATCTCTATATAGAAATATATAGAGATGATGTAGGGAAAATAATTAACTGTTCTTATTCCACAGGCTGAATTGCATTTACCACCTGAAAGTTGTTATTTATCGTATGTCTAGAATTTCTAAGAATATTAACTCAGCAAATTATTTTACCTTTTTTATTTAATAAATATTGGTGATGAATTTGTTCATCTCATTCTGAATATGTACCTTTCAGAGGGAGTTATAATACAGAATGAACAGTAGGTAGAAGGAGAAACAAACCTATGAAGATACTTAGAAAAAAAAAAGAGGTCTCTGAGATCTATATGCTGAATTTTATACAGTAGTAAGCGAAATAATATTGAGACATATATATAGCTGTGATTTTTAAAAACAGGTAATAAATGTTGTATCTCTAGTCCAATTATATCAAATTAATGTCTCAGGGTACATGAATAGAGTAATAATGCACAAAGACTTAAAAATGTAAGTAAGAAGAAATGATCACCCAGTCAAGGAAAACAAAAATATAAAAATAAAAATTAAATTCAGAAACATGTATTTGTGTGAAAATACCAACATTGGTATTAGGGCTTCTATGGTTTCTAGAGCAATTTTGATAGAGGCACGGGGTACTTCATATTCTGGATTCTACTGACTGCTAAAGTGTAGTTCCATATATTTCAAATTTGATTGGTAGTAGTTACAATAAACCACCAGGCTACCATGTACATTCAGTTTTCCCTATTGATTAGTTGACTTTGAACTTAATATCAAGACACAGAATGTGAAATCTGTTATTAACAAATTTAAATATTTCCCCTTTTTATTACCCCAATATCTAAGACTATCTTCTCTTCTTGTTCATTTTCCTCAGCTTTCACTAGATTCCCCACTATATGTTTCTCATCTTTTAAAAATATTATTTAAAAACTAGCAGCCATCTGAAAAGGGGAGTGATATTTGTGCTCTGAAACTTTTTCTCACTCCTTGTGTCTTTATCCTACGAACTTAACATCCATAGCTAGACACAAAGACTAACATCTCTGCATTCACTAACACTCCATATGTAATTTAACTATAAGTAGAGTGTAAATTTTTCTGTTTTGGAAAACTGCATACATTTGGCATTATTCCTTTGACATCATGGATGCAGGACTAGGAGCAGTTTGAGGGCTACCGTATACATTTAATTTGGACATGGCAGGTTTGAGATTCACGTGGAATATTGAATTGTATATGTTCTAAGGGAGAAGGTCTTAGCTAAGGTAAATATTCACATATTTTGAACATATAAGTGTGGTGGTCTGGCCAATTACGAGTAAATTCACTCAAGCAGCAGTTGCAGGATGAAGAAAACAGACAATCTGAAAACATGCTGAAATTTTCGCTTCCATGCCCATTCACCTACATTTGTCTAAGACATTCTTAATTTACAGCTGTTGTTCCAGGTTAATTATCAAGGGTGCCCTTTTCCAGTCTTTTCTCTTTCTTCTCAGATAATGTGTGTTCACGCTGTCATTAAGACACCAATGACTTGTTACATTTTTAACAAATTTTAGACTGTTGTATTTGTAATGTATGAATTGATTTTTTGAGTGTAAAAATACAGTGAAATTGGCCGATCTTAAGTGGACAGTTAGATAAGTTTTAACAAATGTATGGCCCATGTAACCCACCCCACAATCATAGTAGAAGACATTTTCATCACCCCCCAAAAGTACCACTTCTCTTCTATCTTGAAAGTGTACTGTTGGGAAAATGTATTGTTTATATAATAGAAGTACTTGTCCTACCTCTGTCAGTAGGAAATCAATGACTCAAGTTACAATTTTAAAGTTTTAGACTATTGCATTTAGTATGTTTATAGGCTGGAAAATCTTGTAGTGGGGGTTCTGAATATACTTTTTCCAATGATTATTGTCCATGTCCATAATTTCTGTATGTGCTTGTTATACATGTGGATGAAACTATTATTTTCATGAATCTGATGCTGAGAGATTCTCCCCATGTGATTCCCAGGCCCAAATCTTGGTTGTATCAGGTATTTTCCATGGCCAGGACACTAGACTAAGAGGATCAGAGGTCCCTGGAAGGGACCTGTCGTTAGAAGTCATGTGCCGGTTGCCATGTATTCCATGAGATATTATCTATTCTACTGCCATCCTGTATCCCTCCCCCCCACAGGATAACAGGTGGGCAGGCAGCTGGCTATTCTTTCAGCTCTCTGACACCTGAGTGTACTCCAGGAAGAAGACACAACCAGGTGCATGGGCAGGAGCACAAGTTCCTGGCACTGTTATTTTATTTGCGTGTAGTAGTCACTCAGTGCTTCCAATAGAAAGACAGGGAAGATGATTTTTGTAGATGAGAGATCCTGTAAGGATGGTAGTCTCAGGAACTGCCCTGGAGGTTGGCCTAAGATATATATCAGCAGTGTACCTTACAGGAGAGCTGTTGTGATCCTTGGCGTGGGCTGCTGCTGCTGCCTTTTTTTTTTTTAATATTTATTTTTGAGAAAGAGAGAAGCAGAGGGTTGAGCAGGGGAGGGGTGGAGAGAGTGGAGACACAGAATGTGAAGCAGCTGGAGGCTCCCAGCTGTCAGCTATCAGCACAGAGCCCTACATGGGGCTCGAACTCACGAACTGTGAGATCATCACCTGAGCCGAAGTCAGACACTTAACTGACTGAACTACCCAGACGCCCCTGGCCGGGACTTCTTAAGATGGCAGCAAACTGATTGAGCCTGTTATACCAGAAGTTCTGCTTCCACTTCCCTTAAAGTTGATCATAATTTCACAGAATTTTTAAAAATGTTTATTAATTTATTTTGAGAGAGAGAGAGCATGAACAAGCAGGGGAGAGGGGCAGAGGGAGAGTGAGAGAGAGGGAGAGAGATTGAGATCCCTAAGCAGGCTTCGCGCTCAGCACAAAGACTGACATGGGGCTCGATCTCACAAACTGAAATCACGACCTGAGCCGAAATCAAGAGTCCCAGGCTTAACTGACTGAACCACCCAGATACCCTCAATTTCACAGGATTGATTTGACCCATTGTACCAAAAGTCCTATATCTACTTCCCTTAAAGTTGATCATAATTTCACAGATCACATTCCAAGTAAATTTAGGAGATATTTTTAATCTTAGATTCCTAAGTTTTACATTTATAATATATGTGTCAACCAATTGCTTTCCAGATAACACAGTGGTTAAGTTTCCTATTCAGGAAACATTTCTAATAATTAATGTGTTTTTGAATCAAAATTTGCCACTATGGGTATGAGATTTCACCATATCTGATTTCATCATGGAATCAACAGGAGAAAAGGATAACAGAAAAAGAGGCATTTGTGAACATCATGCGGTGAATTCAGAGAAGGGAGGAGAAAGAAATTCCATGGTGACTTTCCATTATAAAGAAACTGGGGACATGTTTGAGGCTTTTCTTATTGCACAGTCTTTGGCGTTAATTTTTAAGAGAACTGATTTGTATAATTCATGTACAGGTTTTTTATGTCAGTTTGTGCCACAGAACTTAAGAAATGTTTTGCCTCCAGAATAGGGTATCCTTTGGATATTCTTAGTTTGGAGACAAATTATAAAATGAAAGAAAAAAAAAGAGAAAGAAAATTATGGTGATGAACTAAAAATCTACAAACAGATTTTCCTTTCAGTTAGAATAGTCTTTTCAAAGTAACTAACAGTAGGGTCTTAATATTAAAGGAAGATGTTGCATGTGGCATTATATTGACCTTATATGATATAGATTATTTTATTTTATTTTATTTTATTTTATTTTATTTTATTTATTTTTTAATATATGAAATTTATTGTCAAATTGGTTTCCATACAACACCCAGTGCTCATCCCAAAAGGTGCCCTCCTCAATACCCATCACCCACCCTCCCCTCCCTCCCACCCCCCATCAACCCTTAGTTTGTTCTCAGTTTTTAACAGTCTCTTATGCTTTGGCTCTCTCCCACTCTAACCTCTTTTTTTTTTTTTTTTTCCTTCCCCTCCCCCATGGGTTTCTGTTAAGTTTCTCAGGATCCACATAAGAGTGAAACCATATGGTATCTGTCTTTCTCTGTATGGCTTATTTCACTTAGCATCACACTCTCCAGTTCCATCCACGATATAGATTATTTTAATATTTTCACAATGATAATGACTATATTTTTGTGATTATATAATTGAAATATTTTTATATTAAAAAATTAAACAACAGAGATGCCTGGTGGCTCAGTAAGTTAAGCATCTGACTCTTTTTTTTTTTTAATTTTTTTTCAACGTTTATTTATTTTTGGGACAGAGAGAGACAGAGCATGAACGGGGGAGGGGCAGAGAGAGAGGGAGACACAGAATCGGAAACAGGCTCCAGGCTCTGAGCCATCCGCCCAGAGCCTGACGCGGGGCTCGAACTCACGGACCGCGAGATCGTGACCTGAGCTGAAGTCGGACGCTCAACTGACTGCGCCACCCAGGCGCCCCTAAGCATCTGACTCTTGACTTCGGCTCAGGTCGTGATCTCACGGTTCTTGAGATTGAGCCCTGTGTTGGGCTCTGCGCTGATAGTGCGGAGCCTGCTTAAGATTCTCTCTCTCCCTCTCTCTCTGCCTCTCTCATTCTCAAATTTAAAAACAAATTAAAAAAAAAAAAGCAACCAAAGGAAAAAGGAAGAAAATCAAAATACTGTTCTCTCTCTCTCTCTCTCTCTCTCACACACACACACACACACACACACACAAAACCCCCCAAAACCCAAAAAACAACTCACAATGGGTATTTTGTGAGTCTTTATTTAAAGACTTTAAAGATGTTTCTCTATATTGTAGTGTCATCCTAACCTCTGAGAAAAGACTCTAAATTATCCTTGTCTTATTTGAAGAATCTTTGTCTCCGCTATAGTATGTAAACTAGTCTGAAGCCTTTCCTCTGGAAAATGATTTAATGTGCTCATCGAACAAAATCAAGGAAATTCCAACTTTAGTAATACAAAAACCTAGGAGAAATTATTTTTGTGTGTGTGAATTACTTCTGAAGTCTGCAAATTCAAAATTGGCCATCAGTATGTTTTAATTTCCATGGAGACTAGTAACAAATATTAGAAAACATAATTACTAAATTAATAGAGGATAACCAAAATGATAAAAATAATAAATCTAGAAAATGTAAAAAGGAACAGAAAATTTACCTGACAACTTAAAATACAAAAAAAAAAAAATAGCAAAGCAAAACCAATTATCTAAGCAATTAATGTCAATGCAAAAGACTATAGTTAAAAATCAGTTTAAAAATAATCATATACTGTATAAAAGTAGTACAAAGAGCATACAGAGATGTTGAAGTAAAAGAACGGGGGAACCTAATACTATACAGATTTTTTTAAAGAAAGGAAAATATTTTTTTTCAGATCATAATTAACATTTAACTCAGTACAGATCTTCATTGATATTTGCTCAAATTTATTCAAAACAATTTTGGAAGTGTAAGTTCCAAAATGTTTCATTGGTCACAAATCTCAAATAGGCCCCATACATGAAACCTGCCATTTAAAAAATTTCACTTTTAATGTTTAACAATGTATATTTATTACCTAGACCATGTTTTAAATAATGTACCCTTTTTTTTGTTTTATATACTTAAAATGCACACAACTTGGTTATTTTGTGTATGTGTATATTGTGAAGTAATTGCTACAAACTTATTAACATATCCATCACTTCACATAGTTTCCTCTCTTTTGTATGTGGTGAGAACACTTGGGATCTATCCTTTTAGCACATTTCAAGTTTACAGTACAGCTATCCATAGTCCTTACACTATACATTAGACTCAGAATGTATCTACTTTCCATAACTGAAATTTTGTACCCCTTGGCTGACATCTCTCCATTTTCCTTTCCCCTCAGCCCCTAGTAACCGCTGTTCTCTGCTTCCATTTTATTTTATTTTATTTTATTTTATTTTATTTTTTTTAATTTTTTTTTCAACGTTTATTTATTTTTGGGACAGAGAGAGACAGAGCATGAACGGGGGAGGAGCAGAGAGAGAGGGAGACACAGAATCGGAAACAGGCTCCAGGCTCTGAGCCATCAGCCCAGAGCCCGATGTGGGGCTCGAACTCCCGGACCGCGAGATCGTGACCTGGCTGAAGTCGGACGCTTAACCGACTGCGCCACCCAGGCGCCCCATCATTTTATTTTTTTAACTTTATTGAGGAATTATTGACAAATATAGTTGTATATATTTAAAAGTGTGTAACATGGTGATTTGGTATACACACATCCAACACATCACATAACTAATGTGTGTGTGTGTGTGTGTGTGTGTGTGTGTGTGTGTGTGTCTGTGGTCATCCTGAGTGGGTCTTAATATCTACTCTAAATAATTTTCAAGTCTACAATACCATGTTATTAGCTACAGTCACCTGCAGTACATCAGATCCTCCGAACTTATTTTTCTTAGCTGAAAATTTGTACCCTTTGACCTACAGCGCCCCATCCCCCCACTCTACTTCTGGAAGTCACCATCCTGTTCTCTGTTTCTATGAAGTCAGCTTTTTCTTTACTTACATTCCACTTGTAAGTGAGATCATACAGTATTTGTCTTTCTGAAACCTTCCCTTTTGTTCTCATGAAGAGCATCCTGATACTCACTATAAATGGATTTCCTTATTTTCAGTGCAAATGAGTAAAAATGTTAATGTTGTAACATTCCTGTTCTAAACAGGAACTTACAATTCTTATTTGCATCAATCATTCAGAAGAGAGATGTGGCAACCTTTTTAGATTGCAATCAAATTTCTGAGAGAAGCATTGTTTTTCTAACAGATGACATTCTCATTACTATTTGATATATCAGCTGGTATCAGTCAACATGGCTCACCAATAAGCTGATGAGTACATTTCACAGTTATTCCAGAATCGTACAATACAGTATTTCACAGTATTTAACACATGAAATTGCTGTCTGAATCTCTGAAGACTTTTGTACAAAAAACAATTGCTTGTATAAATGTCATTAGTAACAGAATTAGTATTTGGGTTGATCACATTACTAGATATGACAGTGGCTATTTGATAATGAAAGAAATTCAAGTAACCAAAATTCAGGGTTTTTTTTTTTTAATATATTTTTTTCCAACATTTATTTATTTTTTGGGACAGAGAGACACAGAGCATGAACGGGGGAGGGGCAGAGAGAGAGGGAGACACAGAATCGGAAACAGGCTCCAGGCTCTGAGCCATCAGCCCAGAGCCTGACGCGGGGCTCAAACTCACAGACCGCGAGATCATGACCTGGCTGAAGTCGGACGCTTAACCGACTGCGCCACCCAGGCGCCCCTGGGAAGTTTTAAAACCTATATGCAACTAATAATTACTACAAAACATTAAAACATTCAAAAAACATTAAAACATAATACAGTTGTGGAAATAAACAAATGAGAACAAGCAGATACTGTTTTTTGAGTTTGCTGTAGCAATAGTACTGGTCATCACTCTTTGCCTTTTGCAGAGATTCAAAGACCGTCAGAAGAGTGGGAAGTTTGAAAGTAATAACATGCAAGGCCTGAGGTATGTTCTGAGTGACGGTTGTCAATATGTGGAAATTGGTAGTGGACTCACTAAAGGTGAGCTTCTTGATTCATTTAGTTAACACATTTGTAGTGGGTCCTGTGTTGGAAGTGGAGACAAAAAAAATAAGCAGTTGGCAGTTGTTGACCAAGTCCTGACCATTTTGGATTAATTGCTGTAGAGGTTGTGGATGAGCTTTCTGGACTTCCCACATGGGTCAGAGTTCATTGTCACAGAAGTCCTAGCCAATTTCCAGTTTTCACTCTCATAGGGGAAGAATTATAAGAAGATATAAGCAAATTTAATCATAATTTTGAGATTTTTAAATGATCTCTTTCATTAAATTATGAAACAATAAGAAAGATACAGATAAAGATTTAAACAACATGATTAACAACTAGACTTAATGGATATATAGATCATTATATATCATAACAAAGACTATATATATTATCTTTCCAAGTGCACAAGATATTTACAGAAATTAACTATATACTGTGTCATGCATTCAACAAATGTCAACCAATTGAAATCTTGCATGTATGCATGTATGCATGTATGTATGTATATATTGGTGGGAGAGGGAGGAGTATGTGTGACTGCCTTTTTCCCCTTTGTAAACAGAGAAAAGTTTTTCCCGCATCCCTTGATCCCTTGCCTATGGGCTGTCCAGTAGTTTTTGTAGGACAATTGACCTGAATCTTACCACATCTTTCTAGATTAAATACTAAACAGAGGACAGAAGGTTGTTGCACTTATTATTTACTATGAGGTTATATGATAAGAAATTTATCTTGTTTAGGTCCCTGCTGCAGAACACCCTGTATGTATATTCAGGGTAAAATTGATGAAGGTGATCATATTCACCAGGATAAGATCACAAGAAAGGAAAGGGAGTTTAGACCCCATGTAAGAGTCCGATCCTGGATTTTACACTGGGTAAATCAGAAAGTGATGGTTTGAAGAAGATGAATATTATCAATGGACTGTTGAACATACAGTACTGGAGGGAACAAGCTGGGAAGTTATAAGGTTACAAGTGATGAACGGATGACTTGAGTTTGAGATTATGAATATGAGATTATGAAAGATTCAGGTTTATTGATAATAAAACCTAGACTATGGAATGCGGGGTACTATGTGCAACAGGATAGAGAATAAGACCTTTAGAGGAGAAGAGATCAAGAAATTGAAAAACCAGGTTATTAGCAACTACAATCTCCAAGGAAGATGCGAAGTTCAATAATTCAGATATGGGGCACACATTATCAGGCATAAAATGCTGAAAATAATGGCACCTTCTTTATAAGGTTGTGAGTGTGTTTGTGTGTGTGAGTGTGTACGTGCCTATAAAGAGAGATTATCACACTTACGAAGAATTTAGCAAAATTCCTGGTATATCATAAGCACTTGATGAATGTTTTAATTGCGATGATTACAATCACAATGATGATGTTGTAATTGTTTTCCGGAAAGGGTGTTAACCTAGAATTTTCCTAAGGCATTTTAATTTATTCATTTTCTCCTTTCATTCATTCATTCATTCATGGATTGACTCACTCATTCAACAACATTTTAATATATCAATGGCACACAACAAGACATAATTTCCTTTCCCTAAATCCAGAGGCATCACTGTATGAGGTCAGTGTCCCCAGGGTTATATGACTGGCATCACTGCCTACTAAACCCCTAGACTGTCATAATATTGGTTTAATAAATATTTACTAATGTGATAAATGAGAGAGTAGAAGAATACAGGTGGAATAGAAATGTACCAAACATAACTTGATTTAAAAAAAAGTCCAATGTTACTCTATCTGTAACCTTAAAATTAGCAGGAAATGAGAAGACATGATGTGAGAAATGGAGAGAATGTTAGAGGCAGAAGCAAAAACATGAAACAGAATCTTAAAGTAGACATTTTAAAAATGTCTAGGTTGGCTGAGACTTAAGAAAACTCAAAGATGAGCCCTTTAGCAGAAGGTAATGCCAAAGGGCTAGTAGGGACCAGATTATAAAGGCATTTGCTAGTTCTATTGGATGTTATCAGTTGTAATCTAGGCCCCTTACTGCTTTGCATAAGAAAGAATATAAACCTTAATTCAAGCATACTTCATTTTCAAACCTTAGTGATAGAGTAGTTAAGTAAATGAAACGTGCAGCCAGAGATATCTGGATTCAGATCCTGATATTACTCCTTATTAGCTATAAATTTTTACAGAAAAATTTAATCTGTCAGTCTCTCTGTTTCCTCATATAGTTTGTGATCATATTCTATTTCCAGAAGTTTTGAAAGTCCAGTGGGAGAAGGGATTTTAAGCACTAAGCCTAGGGTCTAGAAAATGATGATCTCTCAGTACATAAACATAATCCTTTCCCTTGATTCTATGGTTTTATAATATTTTTTCCTGATAAATTCTGCAAATATATTCCATGTCAAAGCACTCAGCAGACCTTTGGGAGATAATGATGTTTCTATTTCTTATCTTAAGGGATAGTAAATAATGGTTGTTATACCTATAAGGAATTTAGTTCTTGTAGTTGGGGAAAAGGCCCTGTGTCCCAGAGGACCACTGATTTCCCTGCCATCTACACCTTTAATCCAGTGGAATTTAGAGGTGGATGTAATGATAGCTCATGTTCACTGAGCACACTTCTTAGCATGTACTCCCTGTAGAAACTGACTCTCTGGATGACTCCCAGCTTTTGATTTGGGTGAGTTAAGATAGAGATACAAGACAGAGAAGGAGAGGAGAGGGCTACATTCAAACATCTGCATTTATAGAATTATGAGATCGTCAAAAAGGTAATTTATTCATCTCTTCAAATACACTTAGTAAAGCTCAGAATAAAGATCATAGACATGTAATATACTTAGAAGGTAGAATGGACCTTTTTTCTCCATAACTGATAAAAATATAGGTTAATTAGCTCTGAAGTATAGGGAGCACAAGGTCATATATACCCCAAATTAGAATTAATATAGCATTAAAGCTGCTTGACCAGATAGGCTTTTGAGGTCTGAGAGAGCTGTGAGCAAAGAACAGTTTCTTTCCGCTCAACATTAGATGTGATGAGTCATTGCAAATCTTATGGGAGGAAAAATATTTGGAATAAGGTGAAAAAACTGTGTCTGTTTATTGAGGTGATCAATTGGTCAAGATCAAGCCATAGCCAACCTTTTCTCCCTATAGCCTTTATTTTCAAAACACTCCAGACTCCTACATTCTCTTAGTCACATTAACTATCATAATATTTGATGTAGTTCATCTTCAAACTAGTTAATCTGCACAGATAAGAGACAGTACAAAGTATAGAAATACTTCATTGTAAACCTTTGTGGGACATAAACATTTCACCTAAATGGATTTTCTAAAAGAAGGCAGTTGATATTTCTGTGTGCCGCCTCCACACCCACATGTTGATTTCCAGGCTGCAGTGTAGGAAGACTAATAATTCTAAGAAAAAATGCAGGGTATGTTTTAGTAGGTATAACAAAGTGCTTTGCTTGTGCTTTAAAATATAAGATTATTAATATATCCATGCATATTTGAATGTACTTTTGAGCATTAAAGTACCTAGATCATAGAAGATCTAGGTATCTAGATCTTCTCTGAATGAATTTATTAATTAAAAAAATTATTTTAATGTTTATTTTTTGAGAGAGGGAGATTGAGAGCATGAGCAGGGAGTGGTAGAGAGAGAGACAGAGGATCTGAAGCAGGCCCAGTGCTGATGCAGAGAGCCCAGTGTGGGGCTCAAACTCATGAACCATGAGACCACAACCTGAGCTGAAGTTGGACGCTCAACCGACTGAGCCACCCAGGTACTCCTCAATTTGTTAATTAAAACGTGTTGGGAGCCAACAGAGAAATGTGAATAGCTTTGTGTTTCTCTGAAAGTGGAGATGTGAGTCATCAGGATCTTGAAGCCCTCAGATAAAGCAGTAATTATATTGAAATCCTCTTTCAATTAGTTGCTTTATCTCTCTGTCCCTGGAGTCCTGTCTCAGAATCATGGAAGAGCAAAGCAGTAATAAAGATCAAAGGCAGAAACTCTTTTATTTCACTATGGGCAGAGGTGGCAGGGATAGTTCTCTTATCTTACCTCTGATATCTAGGTATCTTGTGGAAATCTTGATAAATATCAGACATGGCATTGCATTTGTGAAAGTGTTGGGAAACACGATAGATTTGTCAGTGAGAATGGGGATGTGGAGTTACACAGGCTGTGCAGCTACTTGTGTTACTGTGTTAATAGGCATCATCCAATGCCAGTCTCAGGGCTGGGTCATGGTAATATCTAGCTATGCTATCATTTCTATACTGAGGAGAATTTAATCCTATGAAAGTGATAATAATAATATATTTATGAATCTAATATTCCACAACTTGATAAGATCTGTCAAAAAGAAGTGTAAAAGACTTGTAAAGATGCAATAAGAGCAAAGAGAAATAATCTGCCAATTTCTGTCCGAGGTAATTCAGCAAAAAGTCAGAGAGGAGATTACTTTTGAGCTAGACACTGTAAGAAGAGCAGTAGTTTGCAAAGGGAAATGAATAAAAGGGAGGGGGAGGAAAGTTGCAATTAGAAAAGTATGTGAACAAAAGCACAATTTTACAAAGAAGCATGACATACTGGGGAATACTTAGAAGGTTGGTGTTACCCCATGGAGGGTATAGAAAGAGTACCTGGTGAAAAGGCTGGAAAGAATGGTTTATTTTGTTATCTAAAATGCAGATCTTATTATGGATACTTAGAAACTTTACTGGAGCTCATTACCTATAGAATGATTACCAAATTCCATTAGAATGATTGGTTTCTTAAATTCTTGCTCTTTGTAAGATAGTGTTCTAATTTGTTAATGTATTAATTAACTTAATCCTCCCAGCAAGTTTTTGTTTCACCCACTTTCCAGAAGATAATACTGGGGAAAAAGATATAGTCAGTATGTATAAGACAACCTAAATCTTATTATGGAGATAAATGCATTTAATAAAAAGACATAAGAAGAGTCTATGATGAGAATGAAAATAATCAGATGGAAGGGAAAAAATGATAACATCACTAGTGATACTTGACCAATTTCAAGGTTTATTGAACTTTATTTCTTCTGAGCCAAATATTGTAATAATTGAAATTATTATATAAATGATCATTTTATAAGGCCCAGGCCAAACTGAGAAAAATCCCCAATAACACTGAGAATATTTCTAATCAAATATATAATCAGTCTGATGTGTTCTACATTCTTCCCCAAATACTGGGTAATGTAAGTCATATTCCAGTTTAATAAGGCATTTGACCAGTGTTTATGAATTATAATGTAGGGGTGCCAGGGTGGTTTAGTCAGAGCTCATGAGTTTGGAGCCTGTTTCGGATTCTGTGTCTCCCTCTCTCTTGGCCCCTCCCCTGCTTGCACTCTGTCTCTTTCTCTCAAAAATAAACAATAAAAAATTAAAAAAATTTTAAATTATAATGTAGTAAACAGGATTCAGTGTTTGTAATCTCATTATTATTATATTTAATAGGTCTCTTTCTAACTAATAAACAGTATACACACCATGTAGAGGGATCAATACATATTCCAGGATCATAAAAAGAATCCTGTTATTGGAATCTACTTACATCAAAATTATATTTCACTTGTTTTTATGTAGGTGTATGTATGTGGATAAATGCTTAATAATAACAAAAGAAACACATGATAATGATTATTTTAAAATGTTACAGATTATAACGTTTAAATGAAAGGGCTAGTTTTTTAATCATTTGTTTGAAATCTCTTTGAGAGTCTTCCTTGGGGCACCTGGGTGGCTCAGTTGATTAAGTGACTGACTTGATTTTGGCTCAGGTCATGATCTCACAGTTTGTGAATTCAAGCCCTGCATCAGGCTGTGCACTAACAACACGGAACCTGCTTGTGATTCTCTCCCTCCCTCTCTCTCTGCCCCTCCCCTGCTCGCTCTTTCTCTCTCACACTAAATAACCTTTAAAAAAAATTAAATGAAATCATCTTGAGAAATCTGACTTGAAGATTGTGAAAAATATCAATATCAATCACTAAGACTGACAACTGTGCCACGAAATATTGAGTATAGCATAATGAAAATATCATGAATTTGGCAGTCATGCAGAGTTTTGTGTTAAGAGTTCTGGTCTCTCGCCAGACTTCCTGTGCTGCCATTGCATTATCTGTAGCACTCTGGGCTTCGGTTTCCTAACTGGTAAAATTGGCAGAAAAATAATTGGTTTGCATTGGTTTTCTAGCTAAAATCAACAAATAGAAGGATTCCAGGACAATGCCTTTTTTCATGTTAGGATCAACTAAGTATGACTTTTCTTCCTTACTTCGTATGAGAAATAATTTGAACTGAAATCACACTAATAGTGTAGAAATCAAAAGAGATAACAAGTGCATGTATCTCTGTAGTGACTAGTATATTCAAATACAAGTAATAAAAGTTCAGAACTGGACACAGAATGTACAGAACAGAAGAGAACTTAGTGGAAGCATGAGTATTAAATGACTTTGTGAAGACTATGCAGAAGACAGGTGAGTCTGTAGTGCTCCATCAGAAAGGCCAGTGTAATGCCTTGCAGCTCCTGGGGCTTGGTTCTGTGACAGCACTAGAAAAAACAGGACTGTCTGAGAAATGAGTAACTATACTTGAGAAAGTGAGACATCGGCTAGAAAATTACATTTCAGGATGACATTGAGAAGGCTGCTGGACTAGATAAATTCTAAGATCCATTTTGCCTATAACACCAGATATTTTAGCAAAAGCTAATCTGGCCTTATGACTGAATCGAATTGTGAATTCAAGGAGTGGCATTGAGTTTTATTGTACATGGATGTTACATAGTTGGGTTTTTCTGCTTTGTTTTGAACAAATTTGTGAATTCATGACTTGATTTACAATAAGGGCTTTGTGTTGGGTTGCATAGTTTTGCCTAGTGTTACTAAGTTTTTTTTCACTCTAAATTATAACCTGAATGTTTTCTAATGTGATATTTTGGGGTCTTCCAGTTTTGTTTTCCATTTGTTGCCAGATTTGATTGTGATGGTCTTGCCAGAAAACTGTTGCCCTAAAAAGGAGGATTGCTTCCACAAAAGACAGAGAGCAGCTGTACTATGGGACCAGCCAATAAATCTCAAACATCTCCAGACACCTTCTTGCTGATGGGCATCCCAGGACTAGAGCACCTGCATATCTGGATTGGGATTCCCTTCTGCTCCATGTACATGGTAGCTGTGGTGGGGAATGTGACCATCCTGGCCGTGGTGAGGGCAGAGCGGAGTCTCCATGAGCCTATGTTCCTCTTTCTGTGCATGCTCTCTGTCACTGACCTGGTCCTCTCCACATCTACACTGCCTCGCATGCTCTGTCTCTTCTGGCTTGGAGCACGTGACATTGCCTTTGATGCTTGCTTGGCTCAAATGTTCTTCATCCATAGCTTTACTGCTATGGAATCAGGTTTTTTCCTGGCCATGGCCTTTGACCGTTACGTGGCCATTTGTCATCCGCTGCACCATACCACAATTCTCACCCATGCTCGCATTGCCAAAATGGGAGCTTCTGTGGTACTCCGGGGAGTGGCCTTCTTTTCCCCACATCCCATCCTGCTCAGGCAGCTGCCCTACTGCAGAACACGAGTCATTACCCACACCTACTGTGAGTTCATGGCCGTGGTGAAGCTGGCATGTGTGGACACAGGAGCTACCAAACGTTACAGCCTCAGTGTAGCCTCTGTCATTGGTTCCTGCGATGGCTTCTTCATTGCTGTCTCTTATGCCCTAATCCTCCGTGCAGTCTTTCACCTTCCATCACAGGAAGCAAGTTTTAAAGCTCTAGGAACCTGTGGCTCTCATGTCTGTGTCATCCTTGTTTTCTACTCCACAGCTGTCTTTACCTTCCTCACTCACCGCTTTGGCCACAATGTGGCCCCCCAAATTCATATCTTTATTGCCAATATGTACCTTCTGGTACCACCTTTCCTTAACCCCATTGTTTATGGTATTAGAACCAAAAAAATTCGAGACCATGTCCTTAGTTCTCTAAAGGTAAAAGTCACTTGATTATCCTGGAATTGTTTGCAGAGATGGTATCATAATCAGAAGGGAAATAGGGAAATAATTGATCCCATTTTTATAAATGACATGGAATTTTCTCCCACTGAAATCAGCCATTTTCACAGAGAAGAGTGACCACACATAATAGAAATTCCACAATTGTAGTGAAACTAGAGGGCATGAGACATTTTGTGCACACATGGATTTTAAGGAGCTTCCTTAAAGCTTTTTTTTTTTTTAATTTTTTTTTCAACGTTTATTTATTTTTGGGACAGAGAGAGACAGAGCATGAACGGGGGAGGGGCAGAGAGAGAGGGAGACACAGAATCGGAAACAGGCTCCAGGCTCCGAGCCATCAGGCCAGAGCCCGACGCGGGGCTCGAACCCGCGGACCGCGAGATCGTGACCTGGCCGAAGTCGGATGCTTAACCGACTGCGCCACCCAGGCGCCCCTCTTAAAGCTTTTTTAATTGGAAAGCAGTCCCCTTCTGCTCCTTGCTGCTACTGATCTGTGTTGTAACTGGGGGTGGTAGTTTATTTTCAAGTAGGCGTGATTTAAAAAAAGTGAAGAAGCCCATGAGAACCTCAAATATTCCATGTAAAGTATTTACAATTGAAAATTTAATGATCACTATCAATATTCTACAGAAGAGGCAATATAATAGGATTGATGTCTTTTTAATACAAGACATAGTAATTGTGTATTTTAGTCACAAGAATGGACACACACAAGACAAGTTGTCTAGCAGAAATGTGGAAAAGTTCAATAGTGCAATAATCAAGCCCACAGAATTTTTAAACATATTGCTCATAGAATATTCTGTCTCCACAAAGCATAACTTGTGCCTCTTACTGTTTTGTTATCTAAACTAAGACTGGGTCTCTTAAAGATATTCTCTTTACCTTCATCACAAATTATCCTGAAACCAGAAACAACTTTATGCTCGGTGGTATCTACTTGGGAATTTGCCCAGAGCTTAGGCCCAAGCCCACTGAACTAGATACAGATATTACATGTGCTTGCTAAAGGAGGTATCTATTATTATAAATAACTCAATTAATACGTTTTTAGTGATTATGCTCCTGGTGATAATTAAAAATAAAATTATTAAAAAAGATATAAGTATTTTACTGGTAAAAGTCTGAATATTTTCTCTTTAAAAAATATGATTCCTTCACTTCTTGGCTTGTACAAAATGGAAATTACTCCAGAGTCACTCAATAAACACATGCTGAATTTCCTTGAATTGATGTTCTCTTTTGTGTTTTTCTATTTGTAAAGTATTATTTGTACCTTCTTTCTTCTGTTTAGTATAGGAGCTTCTTAGAAGTAAATATCTGGGCCGCTTCTCTGTATTCCTTTTCCTTAGACTCTGTTGCAATGTTGTTCAAGCTTTTATAATTTTCAATTTGGGATATTTCAACAGTTGCCACTGATATGTTCAAAGCATTAGCTTTTAATTACTATGTCTAATACATCCTTTACATTGAGATCATAGTTATCCTCATAAAAATTTAGAAAACAAACAGAATTGATATGTCAGACCCATGTAAGCACCAGAATAGCAAAGCAAAACTTAATGAAATTCTTTTCTGCTCCTTCTCTTCTCATTCTTATATATCATTTGAACTGGTCCTGTTCATAAAGTCCCCCGCCTTCATTCAAACAATATGTCTCTCCATATCTTCATGTTTTGCTTAGAATGTTTCTCTCCTACCTATTCTCTTTGTCACCTGGGAAGAACTTAATTATCCTTCAAGATCCAGCTCTTGTTTAAACTCCCCCACCTTATCAGAAAGATTACATTTTTTTCCTCAAATCAAATTAATTAAAAATTCCCCCCACCTCTATTGTAAAAAATGCCATGATAGATTTTAGTTAAATTCTTAATATGCCTTTTGCCAATTAAACTCTTGGTATGGTTTGGGGTTAAGTGCACTGGCTCTAGAAGCAGAGTGCTGAGTTCATTATTCATCTCTGTCACTTTCTATCTGTGTGCTCACAGGCAAGTTGTCCAAACTTTCTGGACCTTGTTGTCAAAATTAATAAAATGAGGATTGTAAGATTTCTTGCCCCGTAGAATTTTAAGGATTAAATGAATGAAAGCATATAAGACACTTAACATAGTTAACATCGTGGATTATCATAACAAGTATAATTTTGTGTATTTATTATATGTCAGATTTGCAAGACATAGGTGTGCATTTATATGTATATATGTGTGTGGGTAAATGTTTACATTGATATGTATACATGCAATTTAAATTATATAATTATCACCATAATCACTAGATTATTAGTCTTTATTTTACATATGAGTAATTTAGACTCAGAGAGATTAAATAATTTGCTCATAGTCACATATTGACTAAGTGGTATAGTCTGGATTTAAACAAAAATGACAGTAATTAATCCCACTTTAAAATCCATTTACTTTTATTTTTTATTTTTTTAAATTTTATTTTAAATTCCAGCACAGTTAACACACAATGTTATATCTGTTTCAGGTGTACAATATAGTGATTCAGTAATTCTGTAGATTACCTAGTGATCATCATGACATGTGTCCTCTTTAATCCCATCACCTATTTAACCCATCCTTCCACCCATCTCCCCTCTGGTAACCATCAGTTTGTTCTCTATAGTTAAGAGTCTTGTTTCTTGGTTTTCCTCTCCTTTTTTTCCCCTTGTTTGTTGTTTCTTAAATTCCACATATGAGTGAAATCATACGGTATTTGCCTTTTTATGACTGACTTATTTCACTTGGCATCATATTCTCTAGCTCCATCCATGTCATTGCAAATGGCAAGATTCATTCCTTTTTATGGCTGAGTAATATTCCATTGTGTATATATACCTCATCTTCTTTATCCATTCATCAGTTGGTGGATATTTGGGCTCCTTCCATCATTTGGCTATTGTAAATAATGCTTCTATAAACATAGGGGTGTGTATATCCTTTTGAATTAGTGTTTTTGTATTTTTTGAAATCTCATTTACTTTTTATCTATAACACCTCCAAGTGTCCTGTGAACCTATGTGTTCAGTGAATGATTCTGAAGGAATGAATAAAGCAATAAGATGTTTGAATTCACATTTCCTGTATTTTAGAACTCCCGATCATGTGATAGTTGTAATTAAGGGACCTGCATTAAAGCCATAAGGATATCTTTCAATGATCTTTTTTTGTAAGATAATGGAGAGTAATGACAATGACAGTAGAGACAGATCTCTCCCAGTCTAAAGAGAAAAGACGTCTTAAGGAAACGTAAACTCTGAGACTATTGCCATTATGTTGGATGTTTCCTGAAGACAAATTATTGTCTGGACCTTCTTGCTATATTTTTGTTATTTGGAGTACCATGAACCATGGAATTTAATTATAATATATCCCCTGACAAGTATCAGCATTGCTTACATGTTAGGTTTGGAAATAAAAACTAAGGAGTTAGTACTCACAGATTATATACCAATGGATGGCAAATAAGAAATGTCCAACAATAACAAACACAAAACTAAATCTAAATCTTCAAAGATTCTGAATTGAATTCTAGTTAAAGGAAGGAAGATATACAACTTATTCATATATTCATGCATCAAAAAATGATGGAGTGGCTAAAATGGGCCAGATTGTGCTAGGTCCTGAGAAGAGGTGAGCAAAACACAAGTCCATGTCTCAGGGACTTTACATTCTGGGGAAATGTAATGTGAAATAATTAAATGATACTCAAATGATAATTACACTGGATACTAAGGGCTGTCAAGTAGAAACAAAGATTTCTGTAAGTGCACATAACATGGGGTTTTGCTCTAGTCTAAGGGAGTCAAGGAAAGCTTCCTTAAAAATGATATTTGAGGGGCGCCTAGGTGGCTCAGTTGGTTGGGCTTCCGACTTTGGCTCAGGTCATGATCTCCCAGTCCGTGGGTTCGAGCCCCGCATCAGACTCTGTGCTGACAGCTCAGAGCCTGGAGCCTGCTTTGGATTCTGTGTCTCCCTCTCTCTGCTCTGCCCCTGCTCGCACTCTCTCTCACTCGCTCTCTTTCGCTCTCTCTCTCTCTCAAAAATAAACATTAAAAAGGAAATTAAAAAAAAAAAACACATTTGAATGCCAAGTGGGAGTTAAGCAGCTGAGAAAAGAAAGATCATGAAATGGGACTGGTGATGTTACAGGGAAAGAGAACAGGATATGTGAACATGTGTGGGTGGATCTTTAGATAGGAAGTGGCACCATATGTTTGAAAACTTGGAGAGAGTCCATTTTGTGGGCTGAAGGACAGATAGTGAAGTGAAGAGTGGATGTCTGGGGCTGAGGATTCTCAGTTTTATCCTAAAAATGAGAGGAGGACTGTGAACATTTTATGCATAGGAGTGACATCATGTTTGTGTTTTTAAAAGATCATTGTGGGGCACGTGGATAGCTTAGTCCATTAAGCATCCAACTTCTCAGGTAATGATCTCATGGTTTGTGAGTTCCACCCCACATGGGGATTTCTGCTGTCAGCACAGAGCCCATTTCAGATCCTCTGTCCCCTTCTCTCTCTTGCACATGCACACTCTCTCTCTTTCTCTCCCCCTCTCAAAAATAAGGAAAGATACAGGGAAAATAAAAAGACCGTTGTGACTACAGTGAGGAAAATGTTTTGCGACAAAGAATGGAAGAAAGGAATGCAAAAGGCCTCTTAGAACATTATAAAAGTTTTTGAGGACAATATGATAATAATTTGATCCAAGTTGGTAGCAATCATGATAGAAAGATTTCATTTATTTGAGTACCCTGAGTATACTTTAGGCTAGGAGAAAATGGCTTAATGAAGACTTTGCTCACAGGTTGCAGGACTGTTGGTTACCCTTCAGGTGTTATTATAGGCCTAGAGTCTAGAGTGGAGACCTGTGGGGGCAGGGGAAGAGTGTGTGCATTTATTCATATGTAAACATTGGAAGACCTGCAATTCACCAGGCACTGGGGAAATAAAGTGAACAAACAAGATCCAGTCACTATCATTAGGATCTTTATATTTGACCACCAGCAAAACAGTTAACAGATTTTCCCTCTCTTTACCATTTACTCTCAGATTGAGCTTCTGACTTCTGCCAAAGGTCTTTCTGAAACTCAGTCTCTCCTAAACCCAGTATTGTGCTTTTTAAAAAAAAATTTTTATAGAGCTCCTCTCTTGTTCCTACTTTAATCTCACTCCTTTATGTTTCTTTTTATGTATCTTACTTACCTAACAAGGGCCTTATTTAGTCACTTAAGATGTATTTCAGTGGATACACTCTTTGAAGTGTAACTAACATATAGTTATATTAGTTTCTGGTGTACAGTATAATGATTCAGAAATTCTGGGAGCACCTGGGTGGCTCAGTCTGTTAAGCGTCCGACTTCAACTCAGGTCATGATCTCATAATTAGTGGGTTTGAGCCCCAAATCAGGCTCTCTGCTATAAGCAAAGAACCCACTTTGGATCCTCTGCCCTCCTCTGTCCCTACCCCTCCCCTGCTTGGGCTCTCTCTCTCTCTCTCTCTCTCTCTCTGTCTCTCTCAAAAGTTAATAAATAAACTTAAAAAAAATTCTGTACACTTCTCAGGGCTCATCAAGATAAGTGTGCTCTTAATCCCCCTTTTTTTCCCAACTTTTTGTGGATTTTAATTGCATCTAGGAAATCAAGACTCCTAATTTTAGTTTAAGTTTTGCTTATAGAGGTCCCAAAGTCACTGGAAATGAAAATGATTTCAACTATTGGTTTGGAAGCAAGCTGTAGCAGTTTTAAAATGCTTATAGCTTCACACACATCTGCCTTCTGTTACTCCAGGTGTGCTTTAATTTCCATCCTAAATGATTCTCCAGCCCTTACTCTTTCTCTCTAGGGTTTCTAAACCTTATCAACAGTTAGATTTACAGTGCTCCTTAATATCTGCTCTTATTCGTACGTGGTATCCTTAGTGATTGGCTCTAGGATTTGTTTTCGAGAATATCCAGGCTAAATAAGGCACTTTACCAACAGAGAGGCCAGTAGGGATCCCCAAGGACCAGAACAAACAGCATAAATCTGCCTTTTATTCTGGTCATCAGCAGATCTTCCCCATACCTTCAGTAAATGAATGCTTTGCTGCTCCCAGTCCCACTGTGACTAGACTCCCAACCATCTACAGGTACTACTTACTCTAGGAAAAGAGAGGAAAAGGAGGGAAAAGAGTAGAAAATCCTGGGATGCAAGGTCATGGAGGGAAAAAGAGATTCTCTTTTAATCCACATACTACCATCACCAGCCCTTGTAAGGCCATGGTTGGAATCTACAATCTTTAGGATACCCAGTGACACTCTTTAGAAAATAAGTATATTTCTAATTTTTATGTCTAAATTGGTGGGGTCTTTACTTATGATTAATGTTGATATAGTTGTTCCTGGCAACTGTTCGTGATTGCTCAGACAGAAATTTACCATGTTGTTAAAACTCTGTAATGTCCTAATGTCCCCATCACATGGAGAAATTTTATCTACATTATTCCTCATGGTTCATAATTCAATTTCTACCTGAAAACTCCAATTGATAGTGAGCTTCTGGTGTCACAGGACTGTCTTTTCTATTTGAATTTGTGATAGGATCATTCCCCCTATTGGACTAAAATACACCTTTAAAAATTGTTTTAACATCCTTTATTTGGCCAGATATCTATTTCTGGTGACACTATTTTTTTTTTTTTTTTTTTTTTTGCTCTTTAGTATTTTTTTGCTCTTTAGTATTTAAGGATAAAGTTATTTAGGGCCATCAAATATTCCTTTTTATGGTGTCAATTAAAGAGTATTCATTATCCTCGTTACAGTTCTTTCCAAGAAACAACCAAAAGAACATTACTTTTTCCATATCTCACTTAAAATTTGTACTTATAGAAAAAGAAGAAAATTTGCATGTATAGAATATCAATACATTCGGAAAATTATACCAGGATCATTGCATGTTTTATACAATATTGAAATTTAATCATGGATTTAATCCTCACTTCAAGCTTTGAAAGGTAAGCCTCATCCCAATTTTGAGATGAGGAAATGAGGCTTTGTCTTAAACAGCTTGATCAGGTCACTTAAGTGGCAGGACTGAGATTGTATCCCAGACATGTGTTTTCTCAAAGGCTTTGCTATTTTAACTATCCCAAGTTACCTTCGAGGAGGTCTGACTATCCTGTGGCTATTGTGTGCTTTTTGGCAAATGCAGTTGACACATGAAATACTTAGATCTCAATTTATGATGTATAAACATTACAGTGGTATGTTAGCAGATATGCCACTCTTATTGGGGGCTCTTCAAAATTTAAAATTTATACCTGAGACTGCTTCTCCCTTCTTCAGTGAGAGTAGCCTAGGATTATATCCCTCCACACCTTAAGTAACTGAAGCTTTTGATCATTAGTTTATGCAGTATAATTATGATTATCACCATAAGCTACTGGAATACCCAGCATTTTAGGTGCAAATGATGCTGTGATTTCAAAATGTCCCTTGTTTCTTTCTCCCTAGGAATCAGACTGTTAGGAGTTCAGATTAGGGATGTCCTCTTGCAACAACTCCATTCCTCAACCCTTGACATTTGTCCTGGCTGGAATTCCTGGCTTGGAATCTTCCCATGGCTGGTTCTCTGTGCCTTTTTTCTTGGTATTTGTCATTACAATGATTGGGAATGCCGCCATCTTATGCATCATCTGGGTGGAGAAGAGTCTTCATGAGCCCGTGTTTCTCCTCCTGGCCATGCTGTCTGTTGTTGACCTGTCCCTGGTCAGTGTCACTGTGCCCCGCATGCTAGGGATCTTCTGGATGAATGCCAAAGACATCAGCTTTAATGCCTGCCTCACACAGATGTTTTTCATCCCTTCATTTTATGTCATGGAGTCTGGGATCCTCCTAGCCATGGCTTTTGACAGATTTGTGGCTATCTGGTACCCTCTGAGATATACAACCATCCTTGCTAACAACATACTTGTGAAGATGGCTCTGGCTGTCCTGACAAGGGCAGTGGCAGTGCTGACTCCAGCACCCATCCTGGCAAAAAGACTGGAAAGCTTCCAAACCCACATCATCTCTTACTCCTACTGTGCCTACATGGCTGTGGTACAGATAGCCTGTGGGGACATCTCCAACCACATTGTCTATGGCCTCATGGTTATTGCAACATCTGTGGGATTTGATTTGCTTTTTATCATTCTGTCCTATGGGCTGATCCTTCATGCTGTCTTCCGGATCCCCTCTAGGGAGGCAGGGGGCAAAGCTCTCAGTACATGTGGCTCCCATCTTTGTGTCATAGCTCTCTTTTATTCTCCTGTTGTCTTCTCTGTCCTGGCCCAGATTTTAGGCTACCATATGGCTCCCTATATCCAGATTATCATTGACAACCTCTACTTCCTAGTGCCTCCCATGGCCAACCCCTTGATTTATGGAGCCCGGACTAAGCAAATGCGCGAGCGGGTACTACGGATCCTCCGCTGTCATAGAAACTGAGGATGATATCTGAGGTGGACAGGATACCTGTGATATGGAGCTGGAAATCTTGTTAGGTTTAAGGTAGAGATAATGGTTGCCTGATTTGAGGCTTCCTGGGCAAAGGAATAGCAAAGGCAAGAGAAGGATTCTGTGAGTGTGGGCACATAATGGGGGGCATGTTCTCTCTGTCAGAATGTAGTTTTTATGAAACTCTCATGACCAGAACCTTCCCCAAATGTTTATGTAAGTTATAAAGTAGGAGATATTTTGTTGTTAATTCTATTATTTAATCCCATCAGAGAACATAAATTGTAAGCTCATTTTTTTCAAATGATGTAAAAAATGAATTTAGTCATACATTCTCATGATCTATGGGCAAAAATAAGTATCCAAATTTTTTGTTGATTCCATGATTTTTCTTCCACACCTATGTTTTCAGATATTATACCAACATAAAATTATATATCATAAAAAACAATCCTAATGGGAATAAACATGTATAAATATCTATGATCATGTCTGAGTAATGAGCTCCTTTTTGGTCTGAATGGTTTTAATGCAGAAGAGTCATCTATAGAGAGTTACTATTGGTGTCTAAATATGGAACCAATATACAGTGGGTTGGACTTGGTAGGTAAGTATTTTACAAAGCTGGGGTGGGGGTGCGGAGAAGGCCTTTAACAAAGATATTTTTTCACTAGCTTCGTTTTCTCCCTTCCACCTACCTGACCTCATATACTTTCACATATTCAAGACACCTGAATCTGTATCTTTTTATTTTTTATTTTTTTTTAATATTTTTTTTAACGTTTATTTATTTTTTGGGGACAGAGAGAGACAGAGCATGAACGGGGGAGGGGCAGAGAGAGAGGGAGACACAGAATCAGAAACAGGGTCCAGGCTCTGAGCCATCAGCCCAGAGCCCGACGCGGGGCTCGAACTCACGGACTGCGAGATCGTGACCCGGCTGAAGTCGGACGCTTAACCGACTGCGCCACCCAGGCGCCCCCTGAATCTGTATCTTAAACCATGAATTATGTCTGTGTTCCAGGAAAAAAAAAACAAAAACAAAAACATTATAATAGCCTTGTGAACAACTCTTCATATATACCCTCAACTTAAATCTTCCCAAACTAAACTCTTAGTCTCCTACCTAGCTTGATTGTCCCTCTGCATTCCCCATTTTTTTCTTTTGACTTCAGTTAAATTAAATAAAAAATTTGAAATTACTTAGTTGTCTTTATTTCTTTTCCTTCATCCAACCAGTGACCAAGACATACCTGCACATTTCCACTCTCTACTTCTCTACCTCATACTTTCATCAGTGTACTACAGATTCTCCTAACTTTCCTATACCAAATCTCTCGCCTATCCAAAGTTGTTATTAGCACTGCAACACGTCTTTCCCAAGAAAATATCTCATTTTGTCCACTTAAATCTCCAGCAGCCTATTCCTCAAGACAAAGTCTAAACTCCCCAGCACTCAAGTTATTGCTTGAGTTGATGCTCATCTGCCTTGCCAGGTGCTTTCTTTTCACTAAATCATAATTAGGCATCAATCCAGCTAAAGCTGACTGCTTTATTTGAAAAGAAACAACACATTCCTTGCTACTTTAGCTCATTCTTAATGCTATTTTGGAGGCATTTTCACTTGGTCTTTCTTACTCAAAATTCTTCCCATCTCACACTTCAATTTGTTTGCCTTAATGCCTGCCTTCAGATGATATCACTCAGTCATTTTCTGTATTGCCAGACACTAGGTTTCCTTGACCTGGCCTATAATTCAGATGCTGGTCTGCATGCCTTCCCATTACCCTCACACTGACTTTTCTTTAAGGTCCATGCCCAGAAACTGAATTTTGCACTGCACATAAGCAGATTGTAATCCTCCTTGTCTTAGTTTTTCAGAAACAGTATTGAATATCAACTCATAAACCACGGGATAACCTATACATGTAAATCATACCCATCTTCTTATCTCTAATGTTCACAATTTAGATATCCCTAAGTCTAACTGGAACAAAATTACACAGATGACATTTATGTCGCACAAATGATACAAATATACATGCTTTTTGTTTCATATACATGCTTCCGATCATCTTATTTGTCTATAAACGTCTCTTTCTCTCAGTCTGTCTCTGAAACATGCTATCATATTCATATTTATACACGTTCGTACACCATACCTGAGAAACGCAAGCATTCACAAGCACATATATGTACACGTGTATCTGACGTACATGTTAATTACATCCATAAATATGCAAAACCACGATTAAACTCCTTGCAGTTTGCCTGAACAAGTTTTCAGAGACCTAACTTTGCTCAGATAAATTAACGACTCCTCTCCGAATGCCCCTACCACATGCTGTTTATCATTATCTGGGACTCACTCATTTTATGCAATACTTTCTATGTAAGCCTTCCTTGACCTCCCCTCTCTTCTTTTTCTCTACTCTCTATTGGGTTCATTTTCAGTGGTCTCCAGCATCACTCAATCCTTCCTTAATTGTAACACATGATTACTTCATATGACAATTGCCTCTTTACATGATCTTTTTCTACACTAAAATTAAATATATAATATTATATAGTGAAACCTCTTCGACTCCATTTCTGAATATTATTTAGGGCATGCTCTTTCACCTTCAGTGTACCATTGGTGTTCCCTCAAATATAATTCCCCTTCTCAATTGTTATAATTAATTTAGCTAGGCTATAAACAACTCCCAAATTAAGAGTTTGGGATTGTTTGGGCTCAATACTCTCATTTCATTTTTCTCTCATGGTTGCCTGGCAAAAAGGGTTGCGTGGGGCTAGAATCTTGTGAAGAGTCGGTGAGAATGGACATCCAATGTGGCTTCTTCATGGACAAGCCTGGTGCCATAGTGCTCCTCCCCCTAGGCTCTCTCTCCATAAAATTAGCCTGGGTTTCTTACTTGGTGTTTCAGGGCTTCATGAGGTAAAGACCACAAGCTGCTGGACCAGATATGGTCTATACCCAAGACTTAGCATCACTTTTGTAGTATCTTATTTCTCAAAGCAGTCAAAGGATTTGACCAAATCAAGGGGTTGGAAAGTAGACTATTGATGATTAGATTGCAGAAAAACATTGAGTTTAGAAAATACTGTTATAGCCATCTTTGACAGGTCCAGTCTGGCATAGTGTCTTCTCTGTCTACGACAGTTCACATCCCTTTCATTAGCAGCATATACTTAACATCTCCTCTAAAATTCCAGGCCTCATCCTATTATGATATCTGTCCAGAATTTCATCATCTAAATCATATCCAGATGTAGGTGAGGCTTCAAAGGTTTGGTTCCTTAGATATAGTTCTTTGAGTACAATTTCCTTTTTCTTTTTTTTTTTTTTTTAATTTTTTTTTCAACGTTTACTTATTTTTGGGACAGAGAGAGACAGAGCATGAACGGGGGAGGGGCAGAGAGAGAGGGAGACACAGAATCGGAAACAGGCTCCAGGCTCCGAGCCATCAGCCCAGAGCCCGACATGGGGCTCGAACTCACGGACCGCGAGATCATGACCTGGCTGAAGTCGGACGCTTAACCGACTGCGCCACCCAGGCGCCCCATACAATTTCCTTTTTCTATGAATATCTATTAACTGAAGAGATAAGTCTTCTGCCTCTTACACTGCCAACATAGAATGTTAGTACAGCAATAAGAAAACTGTAAAAACATTCCCATTCCAAAAGAGGAAGAAAGATGGAGCATGGGAGTCGCTGGTCCCTAGCATGCTAAAATCTAAGGCACACATTCTCAGCTTCTTGATTAAGTTCTTACCCTGCTCCATGAGGATAATTCTGTTTCTTTGTGGTTCTTGGCTTTACCTTCTGAGACCTAGACCCCATACTCTGTATCATCACTCATTTTCTAAAAGAAGTGGACCACATTTTCATTTTATCTTCCTAAGCCTATAGTTTGGGGACTCTAGTGGTTCTTTTCATTTTGAGATGCCTGTACTTTTCAATCTAACCAGGCAGTTCTTCTGACTAGTAAAGGATCTTGAAAGTGCATACTTTTATCCAGAAGCTAGCTCATGCTTTAAGAGTATATAATGTCTAGAGAAAAAGTGAATGAGAAACAATTTTGTGTTCAAACTCAGAAATACCTGAGGCTTCTGTGGCTGTTATGAGTAGTGTTTGAAAGTTAAACACTTACTTCTTTTAACTCATTTTTCCCTATACATATTTTATTACAAGTGGCATTGTCAACATTATCTGGAAGTTTCCTTCCTTTTTTATTTTCTACCTTAAAAAAAGTTCCACCATCCACAGATACCTTTATTCTCTGGTACACAATGACAATTTTGTCATTCTATTTAATGCCTTCATTAACAGTCTTATTGGTACCCTTCAAGATTCTGTCCATCCACTCAAAGCCAGTGCTTCGTATTCTAGGGGTTTCTGTTATTGCAGAATCTAGTTGTTAACATCATTTTTCATATGTATGTATGTATATATGTGTGTGTGTGTGTGTGTGTGTATGTGCTATTGTTTATTTATTTTTGAAGGGAGGAAGGGGCAGAGAGAGGGGAACAGAGAATCTGAAGTGGGCTCCACGCTGACAGCAGCAAGCCTGATGTGGGGCTCGAACTCATGAACCACAAGATCATGACCTGAGCCGAAGTCAGACACTCAACTGACTGAGCCACCCAGGCATCCCTTTATATTTTAACTGGTGATGTGCAGTATAACACTGCAAAACTTAATGGCTTTAAATGGTATTTTATGATTTTTTTTTCTCTCAAGTTACTGTTGATTGTCTGGACTCATCTGTGTAGTTCTCACTTGGGAGTCTCTCAAGCAGTTGCAGATAATGTTTAGAACAGGAATCTAAGACTGGGTACTCAAGCCTTCTTCATTCGTATGTTAGGCATTGTAGTCTACCTCCACACTGACTCCTGTTCCATCGGGTTAGAATTAGGTGGGTTCTTACATGGTGGCATGAAAACAGAAAAGGTTGTGGTATTAGTTAAGGTCTCTACCAAGACCTGGCACAGATTGTTTTCTGTTGTATTCATGGCAGATGAAGGGCCTTAAATATATCAGGGTATAGGGAAGAGTCCATTCTTGACTGAGGAGTGGCAAGAGCACATAACAGAAAAGTGTGTGATGTGGAAGATACGGTTATTAGCTATTCTTGGAAGATAGAATTTGCCACACTCAACTTTTCTTTCACTTCCATCATAAATGATTTTTCAGTTTCTACCTCTTCTCAATGGTTCCATATTATGTTCCTAAACATTTCTATCATTGCTCACCAATGATGATTTTCCAGTGCTTCCCATATTAGGTCTCATACATATAATCAGTCTACTCTCGATTTTGTGAATTAGTTTTATTCTCTAGAGATTCCAAGGCAGCCAAGGTGTTTTGGATACAGAGATTTATAGGGATTCGATTCATGACAGCCAGGGCACACCAGCACACATCTATTCCTTTCCAAGACAACATGCCTAATTCTATACAATAGCAATTTTCTTCCCATGACTCAAAAAATTAGCTTCCCTTCTGATTCCTGCTCTATTGAGAAAAGACTCTCAAACAACTCTAGTTTCTATTCTAGAAAAAAAAAAAGTTGGACTGGGTACAGTTATGGAATGTAAAGTCATATGGAAAAAAGAAATACTCAAATATTCTCACTGATTAAATACACCAACAACCAGGTTTTAGTTCATATGCCTACCCACTGAAAATAATTATCATTCCTTACAGCTCTGACTCAATCCAACCAGTGGTATTTATAGCTGCTGTGATTTTCTTCTAATTCCATCTGCCGCATGAAGAATGTCGATCCATAGAAAGGATTGCTCAATTGCTATTTGAAAATCTCCTCTGATAGAGAGCTTCCTCCACGCACACACCCAATGGCATTATGTGGCATAATTTACATAATTCACACTATGGCATTGTGTTTCCCTCGAGTTCTTAGCAATAGTGAGCTCAAATTTACCTTCTTTTTATCATCCACTCCTGAAATATATAAGATCTGGTGGCCACAAAAGAAATATATTTTGTCTAGCATATGCTTGCAATTGAAGTGACAGTTACCAGAGACTTCAAATTCTACTTTAATAAAGGTAAAAATTCAAAGTTCCTTAATAACATTAGTCACTTTCAATTCATTTTTTTTTCCCAACGTTTATTTATTTTTGGGACAGAGAGAGACAGAGCATGAACGGGCGAGGGGCAGAGAGAGAGGGAGACACAGAATCGGAAACAGGCTCCAGGCTCTGAGCCATCAGCCCAGAGCCCAACGCGGGGCTCGAACTCACGGACCGCGAGATCGTGACCTGGCTGAAGTCGGACGCTTAACCGACTGCGCCACCCAGGCGCCCCTAGTCACTTTCAATTCAATTAGTCACAATAAATGTTTAGTTTGTAGATGACTCTCAAGGTTTTCCACCCCATAGGTAAGAAGTAATATTTTTACTTTTTTAAAAAATGTATTTTAGAGAGAGACAGGGAGAGTGTGAGCCAGGGAGAGGGGCAAAGGAAAAGAGAGAATCTTTCTCCACTCAGTGTGGAGCCTGATGTGGGGCTTGATCCCATGACCCTGGGATCATGACCTGAGCCAAAATCAAGAGTGAGACACTCAACCAACTGAGCCACCTGGGTGCCCCTACACTTTTTTAGTACAGATTAAGTGCAAGATTAAATTTTGCCATTTAACTATCTTATCACAATTGCAAACTTTATATTATTTTTTTCATCAAATTGGGACATTAAAGCATAAACTTAAAACAACCATGTCCAAGGTCACCTCCAATAAACTCTGAATGTATCTCAGATATGTAGTACTTCAAAGCCTTTGATCTTTGGGTTATACCAGCTTACCTTCCTGCATGCCATTATCATTTAGCTGTGTTTTCCCTTGCACCAAATACAGCTAGCATTTAAAGCTCCTTGATCTGACTAATGTCATCAATCAAGAACAATACTGTATTGGGGCGCCTGGGTGGCGCAGTCGGTTAAGCGTCCGACTTCAGCCAGGTCATGATCTCGCGGTCCGTGAGTTCGAGCCCCGCGTGGGGCTCTGGGCTGACAGCTCAGAGCTTGGAGCCTGTTTCGGATTCTGTGTCTCCCTCTCTCTCTGCCCCTCCCCCGTTCATGCTCTGTCTCTCTCTGTCCCAAAAATAAATAAATGTTGAAAAAAAAAAGAACAATACTGTATTAATCTTTAAACATCTGGGGCACATAAAGTTTGACTCAAGCAGTTTGAAATCAACAAGAGAGAAGAAACATTTTTTTTTCCAAAATATGACACCATTTTTGTTATTTTTAAAATGAAAACAGGGACTGTTGGTGGGAATGTAAATTCGTATAGTCACTATGGAAGACAGTATGGAGGTTCCTCAAAAAACTAAAAATAGAACTACCATATAATTCAGTAATCATACTTCAGGGTATATACCCAAGGGAAATGAAAATAGAATATCAAAGAGATATTTCTACTCCCATGTTTATTACAGCAATATTAACAATAGCCATGATACGGAGACAATCTAAGTGTCAATCAGTGGATGAATGGACAAACACACACACACACACACACACACACACACACACACACACACTGGAAGATCATTCAGCTATGAGAAAGAAGGACATCCTATTGTTTGTCACAACATGGCTGGACCTTGAGAGCATTATGTTAAGTGAAATAAATCAGAAAAATACAAATACTGTATGATATCACTTACATGTGGAATCTATAAAGGCCAAACTCATAGAAACAGAGTAGAATGGTGGTTACCAGGGGCTGAGGATGGAGGAAGGGGAGATGTTGGTCAAAGAGTACAAATTTCCAGTTATAAGATAAGTTCTGGGGGTCTAATGCATATTATAGGGATTATAGCTAGCAATACTGTATTATATACTTGAAAGTTGTTGAGAGATAACATCTTAAATGTTCTTACAACAGAAAATAAATGGTTATTATGTGACATGATGCTGGTGTTAGCTAACACTGTGGTGGTATCATTTTGCACTATATGTGTTTTGAATCAACACATTGTACATCTTAAACCTGAACAGTGTTATATATCAATTATATCTCCACAATGCTGGAAAAGAAATAAATGCAATGTAGAATTTAACTCTGCTGTGGTTATGAAGTAGGAGCTTGAGTCAGATTACACATAGGAATTTTCTCTCTAACTGATCTCACTTGGGCATTGGTACGTGAACATCTATTAACACATAATATCCTATGATTGTAAAGGCATAGACATTTATTGGAGTTTTTATAGAATTTAACTTCAGGTTTTCCCTAAAATCAACTTCCATTAGAAGTCATAAACTGTCCATGTATCAAATATTTCCTTTAGAATGTTTCAAATTTGCACTACTTTTTAAAATAGGTATTCTTATTTCCATTCAGAGCAAGAAGCTGCATATCAAGAGGACTAGAAAGGAAATAGAAATTTTATTATAGTAAGATTTTCTTCAATATATTAAAATTTTATAGTGGAAGCAACAAAAAATACACCGCCAGTGTTTCCTTACTCCGTCTATTTTTCCTTATCTCAGGCCGCTGTCATAACAATGACTTCCTTGCATTTTATATTAAATTTTTAATGCCTGTCTTCATTATTATTGTTAATAATTTTGATAATGATATAACTATCTTTTAAGCACCTTATCATTATGTGCTATGCTTAAAACACATTTTAAATTGTTATGTCCATACAATCGTCCTTTAAGGGAATTATTATTATCCCAATTATAAAGATGAGGGAAACTAGGTTTAGACAATTAAAATATTTTTAAATTTTCTTTTTATAACACACAGCTATTAGATAGTAGAGTCAAAAGTCAGGCTTACATCTGTCTGATCAAAATATCCATGTTTTTAATATTTTTACAGTACTGTTCTCCTGGAGAGAATTTCTTGAGGGCAGGGACTGCATGAACATTATTTAGGCTCTTTCAGAGCCTTTCATACTATGTACACAATATAGATACTGAGTTTAAATAAAATGAATGAATTAATAAATGGATAAATAGATTAATAGCTCTCACACCTGTTTTGGGTTTTGATTCAGATAGTGGCAGGAGGATTGAAAGTTTCCTTCACTAGTATATTCCATATTTTTTTTTTGAAGACAGCTAGTTTATCTTATTTGGAAATCTCACTCTTTTGGTCTGCCTTTTGTATGTCTTTCTTTTAAAAGACTCTAGATGGGGGTGGGGGAATACCTGGGTGGCTTAGTTGGTTAAGTCTCTGACTTAGGCTCAGGTCATGATCTCATGGTTGGTGAGTTGGAGCCCTGAGTCAGGCTTTGTGCTGACGGCTCAGAGCCTGGAGCCTGCTTCAGATTCCGTGTCTCCCCCTCTCTCTGCCCCTCCCCTGGTCACACTCTGTCTCTCTCTCTCTCTCTCTCTCAAAAATAAATAAACATTAAACAAAATTTTTAAAGTAAAAAAACATAAAAGGCTCTAGATGGAATTCCAGTCCCACAAAATATATAAAAGAATCTTTCTTATTACAAAAATCACTTTAGGATAAGAATTTAATTCAATATGTCTCAATATTTCTTGTGAAGACACACAAGATAATACCAAAAAAAAAAAAAAATCATCCAGTGAGCCTTATCTTGTCTGCCTGGGAAACAAAGGATACCCCCTCCTTCCCAGTAGAAAGGCTATATAACCAAACTCAGTTTTCCATTGGCTCAGGTAACAGGGAAAGTCTCCACATATTGGAAAACTAGTGTTTCCATTTGTTCTTCTAAATAGTTCGTACTTCACAATTTTTTGCCATAAATATCTGACTGCTTGGTACCTGAGACCTATGTATTAATTCTCCTAAAAATCTATTTCATGGGGATTCTTTCTCTGGAGTACATGACACATTTAGCATTGTTCCATACCTTGTCTAAGTCTATGAAATCATGAAGGAACTTACTGTATTCTGTTTACTTGTTTTTTTCATGTTTACCCAGAAAAACATTTTCTTACCTACATTATAAAAGACTGTCTGTCCATTTACCCTCAACCTGCTCCATATATTGCCTGCAGATAGTCTCTTCATTTCAGTGGATTCCCATGACTCCAAGAGCTTTCTCTGACCTGGGGAGCATGCTCTGCCCATAAATAGTACATGTGAGAAGTGTTGGGAAGGTGATATTTTAGGAGTTACCATCTAACAAGAGGTGGAGATTTCTAGATAAATATGCTGTTTCTAGCCCCTCATTGGTACAGTTTCAAGGTGTGACCCTTACCTTTTCCAAATACCCTCAACAGGAAAGAGCTCTGGTAATCCATAGCAGTAACCTGCTCAGTCATGCACACATGAATGGCTTACTTCCCTTCATTATCTTTCTTGCTCAGTCCCTTGCAATTTTTTTTCTTGAAGCAAGTCCCAAATATACTACATACCCTAAAATTATTGCTTTGATTTGTTTTTGGGGAAACCCTTGATAGACACTCTTATGCCATACTCACCTATTTATATACTGAGATCATCATAGGGTAAACTTTAATCTTCTATTCCTACTATAAGACATAGTATAAGTCTTTAGCTTGACCATCAAGAGGAGGGAGACAAACCACTATGGTAAATAGAGAAACCAACTGAGTTAAGATTATTGGTGTCCGTATGGTGATAATAATGGTAGTGTATATGCTCTCAAGCCACAGAGACGCTGGACAAGAAGGTCTGACATGAAAAGGGAACTAAAAGAGATATAGATAAACTTCAAAGTCTTTGGATTTTCTTCACTAGCTCGTAAGCCCTTTGAGAAGTTTCATGCACCTCATCAGAGAACTGCTCATGTTGATGGATTACATCTCAAAAATGTTGGAAGTATCTCCTAATAACATTTAGGGAAAAAAAAATAAGTTCATAGCGAGTTACCAGACTATACAGAGAATGAACTCCTTCCAAGGCCATCACAAGCTAGTCAATGGCAACTCTGAAAAGTTGAGTTGTTCATTTATCCAATAAAAGGACTATATTTGTACAACTAAATAAAACCATGTGTCAGACATTGATATATTAATACATAATACCCTACTTCAGAATTCTGTGTATTATTGATCACTAACAAAGGCACAGATGAGCCTGCTTTTTCCTGAATCACTGCTCAAGGAGGTTAGATGCACACACACCCGCACATACTTCTCCACATCTATATGAGTTATGATGATAGTGTTTTAAAAATGTGAAATCTTGGTTAATAACATTTTATCATTTTAAGTAAAATGCATTATTCAAATCTCACATTTGTCTTGACTTCCTATATGAGGTCTTCTCCGATTCTTTTTAAAATCTAAATTAGTTGCTTCTCACATGTGAAAGTAGATCTTTTCTTATTCTTTTACCATGGCCTAAATAACATTAAATTATATTTGCTCAGTATTTTATATTGTAGCTATACTCTCATCTTTTGAAATCATGGAATCTGTCTTTGTCACTGTTACACATAAAGGATAAACTGCTTCTTTGTTTTGCAGAAAGATACAATAGATGTGCAAATGAGGAAGGAAGAAAAAAACAAGAAAGATTGATAGAAGGAAGGAAGGTAAAAAGAAAAGATAAAGGAAGAAAGGAATAGAGAGATGGGGGAGATTATAGGAATTAATGAGATGCTTATATACTTGTTACTCAAGTTTATCTCACCTTCTGATTCCTTTTGTTTGGGGAATATAGATTATTTAGGGGAGATCCTTATAATGTGAAACTCCCACCAACATAGACATAGTGCAAGGAGTTTCCATCATAAATGGGTAAGTATACATTTTTCCGGTGTCATTCTGTTCTTAGATCACTTCTGGATGTCAGGCTTCAGAATACAAATCTGAGCAACCCGCATGCGGATCTCCTTAGTCTTCACACCATAGACAATGGGGTTAAGGGCAGGGGGCACAAGCAGATAGACGGTAGACAAGAGGATATGAACATAGGGTGATACATGTCCAAAACGGTGGCTGAAGAAGGAAAAAAAGGCAAGGATATAAAACTCCAGGAAGACAACAATATGGGCAGCACAAGTATTGAATGCTTTGCATCGTGCCTCCTTCTGGGGAAGACGAAAAACAGCCTGAAATATCAGAATGTAGGAGATGAAGACAAAGATCATGTCAAAACCTAGAATTGCAAAGGCCACAAAGAGCCCATATGATTTATTAATATGGACATCTTCTGCAGCCAACTTGACCACAGCCATGTGCTCACAGTAGGAATGGACAATGACCACAGATTGGAAAAGTTGCAGGCGTTTAAGCAGAATGGGTAAAATTCCAACAAGCACCGTTGCCCGGACTACTACCACCAGTATGATTTGAACTAGAAAGAGAGGTGTGAGGATTGATGTGTGCCTCAAAGGATCACAGATGGCAACATAGCGGTCAAAGGCCATGGCCAACAGGATACCAGATTCCATGCCCTGCAAGGCATGGATAAAGAAGAGCTGAGTGAGGCAAGCATCAAAAGCCATGGAGCACGAGCCAAACCAGAAGATGGCCAACATCTTGGGAGCGATGGCTACACAGAGACCTAGGTCAGTGGCTGCCAAAACTGCTAGGAAGATGTACATGGGTTGGTGAAGACTGCGTTCTGTAGGGATGATGATTAACAAGAAGATGTTCCCCAGCACAGCCACCAGGCACACTCCAAGGAAGGGAAATCCGATCCAAAACTGCACATGCTCTAGTCCAGGGATCCCAATCAGGGTCACAGTCTTTGGGTTCAGATATGACATGTTGGTAGATCCCATCAGGGTGATAAATCTTTTTCTCTCCACTGACTCTGATACCTATTCAGAGAAAAATTATGGATGAAAAATAAGGGAATTCTCATCATGTCTTCTATAACATAAAAAAACATAGATGGAAATGTGGCCACTACTTTTAATTTTGGGGAATCAACAAGTCACTATTAGAACAGAATTCTTGAATATCTTTTCCCAAAGCCAGTGTGGGTGTCTGCATGAAGAAATTGTAGAAATGGAATTTATGATTCTAAGAGCATTGATCTTGCTAGGTTCTGAAGTGTTCTCAGATGGTGTCATAGAGGACAATATTAGCTCCTTTGTCTATATCTATCTCCAAACTCCAGACACCTTTCAGATTAAGAGAAATCCCTCTGTGGCACTTGAAGGCATAGGATAGATTCTCAATCCCATAGACCTGTCCATTGTTTTCAAAGCTCAGAATCTCCAGAAAATGGCAGCCTTTCCCAGTCTTCCCTTTTTTTTTTTTTTTTTGTGGTTTAGGGAGTAAAATACCGTCCCCACAGATCTTAGGAATTGACTCTCAGAGTGGGGAATGAGGAGATTTGTTCTTTCTGCAAATACTGGTTGAGCTGACTATGTGCAGACCCATTATCCAGGTTCATGGAAATGATATGGAGGAGTTGTTCTTTTATCAGTAGAGGCAGAGTGTATTTGACTCACTGAGATAATTCTGTTTGGTTAGCTTTCAAAGTGGATATATAAGCAGAATGGGGTAGATGGTGATAGAAGTAGTCACAGATCCTAGAGAAGACAGAAGTTGTGAAGATTGATAGGAAGTCAATTGAATAAACAGGCACCATAAATTAGGATAGGATAGTAACCTACAGAAACGGATCAATTGGAAAACCAGTGTAGCTTAAATATTCTGACGATATTAATGTGTTTCAGATGCAAAACGGCAGGGTTGGCTGTGAGCCACTGTAATGTCCATAATGGAGCTCGACCTAACCTAGGTGCTTTCGTTCATTTTACTGGTGTTATCTGGCCAAGAAAATAATTACTCTTTTGATTGTACTGTCCCATTTCACACCCACCTCAAACTTCTGGAATTTTTATAATTTGCTCTCTTTCCTTATAAATTTATTCAGTAAACCTTATGTACTCTTTTTTACTTTTTCATTAGCCATTCTACAAGCTTAAAATCATCCAAAAGTTTCATTTTGTTTTCCTTATGATTTTGTCATAGCCAAATCATTGAATAGAGAATACCGCTCTGAATGAGATTTTACACATTTTTCTTTGAAGGGAAACTAGAAGGATTACTGCTATAACATCATAGGAAAAAACAGACTGGTTCACAGTCAGTAGGAATATAGATGTGGCTATAACTAAGAAGTCCCTAATGCAATAAAATCTAAAATACTTTACTGCTTGATTGAAAGTAGGAGATCATTATATGACCTTCTGTAGCTACATATACCAATGGACTACGACCAAGGCAATAAAAAGCTATATATTATAGAAATTTTGTGAAAGGAAATTCCCTATGATGCCCAAATAACGAGGTTAGGTGAGGAAGTAGTGGATTCTCTAGAAGAGATTACTGATGAACATGAATATATCTTACTAAGGTGACATGAGTAGACAAAGGCAGAACCTAAAGGAACAGTAAAAGGCCACTAGATATATTTATAATGCTTGATGGTATAAGGATAAAATGCTAAATAGTATAGCATATGCTATATATAAATAATATAAATGTATATTATATAAATGCAAATATATATGCATTATTTGTATATTTATAATACATAAAATAATTATAATAGTTATACAAGTAATATGAATACATATATAAAATAAATTTATATTAGACAAATACATATTTATATAAACATTTGTGTAAATAACTTATATAAATATATAAGAAAATATAAAAATATAAAATGTATAAATGTAAACAAAATATATATATATAAATTAAATTTGTATATGATAAAATATACATTATATGTAAGGTTTTATATTATATATATAAATATATATGTATATGTAATTTTTTGTATATTATGATGTTTTGATATCTTACAAAACCTTTCTGGCTGGGAGAGACCCACCCCTCTCTGGCTGGGTTAGTTAATTCTTTTTTTTTTTTTTAATTTTTTTTTTTCAACGTTTATTTATTTTTGGGACAGAGAGAGACAGAGCATGAACGGGGGAGGGGCAGAGAGAGAGGGAGACACAGAATCGGAAACAGGCTCCAGGCTCTGAGCCATCAGCCCAGAGCGTGACGCGGGGCTCGAACTCACAGACCGCGAGATCGTGACCTGGCTGAAGTCGGACGCTTAACCGACTGCGCCACCCAGGCGCCCCGGGTTAGTTAATTCTTAAGGTAACAAAGGGCCCAGCCAGGATCATACCTTCGATATGCAAACTAACCAGTCCATACCTCCTTTATCTGCCAGGAAACAGTATCCCTCTGCCTTAATTATCTTGGGGCCAAGTACCAGGAAACTAGACACTCCACCTCTAACACAAAATCCACCAAACTTATTCCAACTAACCAATTCTAAACTGTTCACACTTCCCTTCCTTCCTTTCCTGTGGAAATACCAACAAAGGCCAGAGCTTAAGCACTTAAATGCTCTGCCTTTGCCACCCTCCACACCTCCCCCCTCCTTTCCTCTGCCTCCTGATCACCCTGGTGATTTTCTATTTGGCCCTGCAAGGCCTCTGTGTCTCCTGTCTCTAGGACCTATTGGTGTGATTACCTCTGTTTTCCTGAGCCTCTCCACTGTTTTTTCTTGAGGCTGCAGCAGACTGATAATCTGATAAAAAGATAACAAATAGTACAGAAAATCATGGGATAAGAATTTAGAAATATAGCATATCATCTATTGCTGGCACTACGATATGTTACATGGAATCTTACCCAGTTCCTTAATTTTTCTCAACTGTAAATGGGAGTAATAATGGCACTTAACTCATTGAATTATTGTGAGAACTATGTTAGTTTATATGTGAAGAACTCAGGACAATGTATGAAAGAAAGTAAACACTCAATGTTTGGTAGTTAGTGCTTGTCAGAACCTGTATAGAACTTCTTAGAATACAGACACATCACTGCCTTCTTGAGAAAGACAAAACAAAAGGTAAAACAAAAATATGGAAATGAGGGAACCCAGGTGGTTCAGTCAGTTGGGGATCTAACTCTTGATTTGGCTCAGGTCAGGTCATGGTCTCACAGTTTATTAAATCGACCCCCACATCGGCTCATGCTGACACCTCCTCCAATCCTGCACATGAGAAACTTCCTGAAAAAAGAGTTGATTAAAACTTCATGAGATGTTGAATTTTCTGGAGTGGAATACACTCCCTCAGTTTGATCTATGGGATTGGACATTCGTGTAAGCAGATGAAATGATCATTGTTACAACAACAAAAAAATGACTTCCCAATCATGTGCAGACTGTGGTGGAGTCAATATATTTCACTGATTTTAATTAATTTGACCACTTCACCTGATAAATAATCATGTCCTCCTTTAAAGTCTTAGTAGGTAGGGGCACCTGGGTGGCTCAGTCAGTTAAGCATTGGACTCTTGATTTCAGCTCAGGTCATGATCTCATGCTTTGTGAGTTTGAGTCCTGCATTGGGCTCCACACTGACAATGTGGAGTCTGCTTGGGACTCTCTCTCCCTCTCTCTGCACCCCCCAAAAAAATTAAATTAAAAAAAACCTTAAAAATAAAGTCAGTAGGTAGATGGAAAACCCATAAATAGGAAAACTAATTTCTAGTAGCTTCTAAGGCCATAAAGGCATGCATCTTATGCAATCTTTCTGTATTAATCAGATCAGAAAAATGTTCATTCCTGGTCCCTGAGTAAAAGAGAAGGAGAGAAGAATAGGAAGATGTCTTAAATGGAGGCAGGGTAAAGTATAAGAAACAAGAGACCAATATACTAGATTTTGATGCCCCAGATAAAGAGAAAACTATATTTCAGGAGATGAGTTATGAGCTATGCTTATGGTGGCAACAAGCCCAGATAGTGAAACTATTAAAGGCAATAAATAGGATGTTCCCATTTTTGACTTTCTCTTCATATCTTACAAGCTTTCCTGCTCAAACTGCAAACACACGCACACACACAAACACACACCATTCAAAAACATGGGTTATCTTCTTATTTTTTATAAACCAAGCAATGCTAGAACTACTTTGTAGTAAACACTAGAGAAGGAGCTTGAAAACATTATTTTATTTTATTTTATTTTATTTTATTTTATTTTATTTTATTTT